>NW_026962013.1:26536164-26843521 GCF_032445375.1 Bacillus rossius redtenbacheri | reverse complement strand
CCTCCGCTTTGATAGCAACAGAACGCCCGTAAACGAAAGTACCCGAAGCCAGCAGGGATGTTAGACGTACCAGCTTGTTGGTACACATACCATTTTTCAGGGTCTTGTACCATGTACCAAGTAAAAATTGTGCTGGTATGCAGAAATACCAACTTTCAGCAAATACAATCTGGTAAAAACTAAAACCAGAAATAGACTTACTATCAAAAATATTGAAGGATAAATGTTGGCATCACAATGTGTTAAATCAAATAAAAACTGCTGCACAAAATTTGAGCCTGATAAGGATATGCACAACAGAATGACTTATGCGATATTATGTAATAATAATAATAATAATAATAACCCGAACGCTATAGAAGACGATAGGAGTATTAATGACCTTGATTTTACTTTTGATGAAAACTAATCAAAAAATACAAGAATTGTATGTTATATTAATGACTAAGGATCTCCAGTGAGTGCAATGTTGGTGTATAGTTATACATTTATACTTTTTATTAACAATTTATAACTTTACTTTAAATGAGATGGCCTCAATATTTATTACTATGTACTATATGTGTTAATTTTGTTGAATGATTAAAATTATAATCACATTTATATAACTACAACATATTATGTGATTGATACCTTAAGGAGTTTCTTATGAATATTGGTATCGAAACTATTTCAGTTCAGATAAAAAATGTTGTGCCGATTGAATAAAAAAATAAGTTTACCAACCTTATCATACTTTATTTGTTGACAAGTGTGTAACCTTTTATGTTTCCTTAGTAAATATCGTATTAAAGCAGTTTATATAAATATCATATATATATATATATATATATATAATTGAAACAAAATCTACAGGATCTTTATCAGTGTAAGATCTTGGAGTGTACCAGTTTTTTTTTTCCAGATACCAGCTTTTAGTGACATCTGTACCAGGTTCGTTGAGCCACTGTTTAACATCCCTGGAAGCCAGTCAGAGCACCGAACGCCAGAGGAGAACAGAGCCGTGTTGGCGGGCGCGCAAGTAAAGGAATGAGACCCCGGGTCAGGGATGACACGGCGAGTGACAAACGAGCGCGACGGATGTGAGCCTTTAGAATCAGGGGCCGTTCGCCAGCAATGCGACGACGTGCGACTTCCGAAGGGTGTTTGGCGGGGTTTTTGTGGAGCAGAGGGGTGGGGAGGGGGAGGGGGAGAGATTCGACGCGGGCGTTTTGCCATCACAAGCACTGCTTGACGTCATGACAGTTCGCGCCAACTGCGCGGATAATGGCCGACACGGTCACTGCGGCCAGCGCAGTTCACCGCCCAGCCGAGGCGGCAAAATGCAAAATTGAAGCGATTGCCAAAAACCTTTTCTCTAAACTGTTATCCGTTGTAGTAACTTCGTTTACAAATTATGATTTTTAAAATAAATTACTATATTTTTTAATTGAATGCAGTTTTGGTTGGATATAAAAAATTATTAAAATTCCATTCATTTAATCAAATTGAAAAAAAACTTCTACTGTATTAAATATTTTCTATAAAGCTAAATTTAAAAAGAATTAAATTTTGGTCGTATTTGTTGTATTATTTATTGTTCCTAAATGAATTATTTACATTACTTGCCTGAAATAACAGATTAAAACGTTATGAAAAATATTATTCAAAATGCTAATTCATTTACATTCTTCCATTTTCAAATAAACCATCCTGTATTTAAGAGGAAGAGAACTAACCTACCACAATTCCAACTGCGTTTTTTTAATTTTTAAATAATATTTTAACTCCAACTCTAACATCTCATTTCCACTGTAGTGTTGCTCTAGACCTCACACTTACCAGAGATACCAGCGTAGAAAAGGCTCTGATTGAGTCTGACAGGCAGCCATAAAAGGTAGCAACAGGAACTGAATGATGCCATATTGGTTTCAAAAGCTGTTATACAATAACAATTTGCTATCATTTAATTTAGCCAAATTTGCCTTCATTATAGCAGAGATCACACATTAAAAATTTTTCAGACAAAATACTTAACTTATTGTCTATTGACAGTAACACTGCAGTTGTCATCTTTGAAAAAAAAAATTAATTCAAAACTAAACGCAAATGACTTTACGGGAGAAACTATTTTTTAACACTGTGAACTTCATTCCACTAGATTATATTCCTTGCTTTAACGAAGCCAAATTTCTACAATCAAACGATAAAACATTGTGATGACGTTAAAACCGATGAAAGAAAAATAAACACTCCTACGGTATCGCCTCATCGCAGTACTCTCGTCGTGCACAGGACAACTATGAAGTTTTGAGCAGCGACAGTTACATTAAATGGCGAGAAATGAATAAAGAGGTGAAATTCAAATCCGTTTGCTTTCATGAATCTTTACCGGACGTTTCATGTCCAGAAATTACTGTATTAAAAAAAACTGTTAAAAAATTAAACACGGAAACAGAACTTCTTATCCATCCTTGGCGTTTTCTTAAAAGCTTTTCGTAAACGGACATCACTCGGACGTGTTGAGCGGTTCACAAATCGGGTGGTCGCTTCTGAAGCTCGACACACGGTAATGTGAGTGGGGGCGTCATAAAAAACAATAGGCAAGGCAGGGGGCGCAGACGAGGCCATTAGCTGCCTAATCTAGCCACCGGTAGCGTGCGAGCTTTGAATATATATACTGTATAGAAGTCGCGAGTGGATAGGATTTACTCTACGTTTTTCAGAAGCGTATGATGAGCATCTTGGGAACTTCACCGCTGCAGTGCGCTGCCGTAACTCCCTGTATCGTCTTAGTTGTTGTGTACACGTTAGAATGCAGCACTGTCGCCCGCTGTCATTCCCCGCACCCCTCATCGATCATTCACTGCAGCTCGAGGTCGTTCAACGGGAGGGGGAAGGGGTGTTTGAAGAGTTCGACACTTGTCCGCCAGGGACCACCACAAGTCGATGCCCTAGAGATGGTGGCGATTGCGGCGGTGAATTAACCAACTACCTCAAAACCGTGTTAGAAATTTTAACCTGGGCTGGCGACTTCTATACAGTATATATATTCAAAGCATCAAGGCAACCCCGATAACCATGTTCCACAGATAACCAGCTCTCCGCCCACGGGCCAGTCGCGTGGACAAGGCAAACAACGAGGGATGATCGACTTATCTCGCCGCGCGGTAAACGACGGACGCGTTCCCAATAAGCATGCTCGTCGCAAGAAACGTTAGCTAATAGTTAGCGCTAGGATCGGCTACCCCAATTTGCAACTGAGAAAAAAACACACACACACACAACCACCCGTGAATGCATATTATTCATGCATGCATGCATTGCATATTATTATGCAAACACGGCGAGTAATTTACGTTCTGTAAAGTTGGTATCCAATAAAAAAAAGAAGTTCCACGACTTACATTGTTGCAACATTGAAGTGTTAAAAATTGTGTTTTTTTTTTTTTTTTTGTCTAAACAAGAGTAACGGGAAGGCAAATGTTTACGTCAGTCCTAGCATGTACTAAAAGCATGGAATCATGTGGTATACAATTTTGTATGTATCCTTCGACATCAAAATTTTCTATTTTGAAGTAAATCTTCTAAACTAATAATAAAACTGTTGGAGGTAGAAAGTCTGTGCATTGGATGAAATTATGTAAAAAAATTGGTAAATAGCTATTAACACTATTTAATATATGCCTATATTTAGTTTTATATATTTGTTTGCTTGTATGTTTGTTCCAGAATCAATTAAAAATACTTAACGGATTTTGGTAAAAAATTTATATTTTAATAGTAAAGTCTTCGAATGACTAAAAAACTAGGGTATATATTTTGATTACAAAATTCTATCCCTAAAGGGATGAAAAAAATTGTAAATATTGTTTTAAGAATATTAAATATATCTCCGAAACTAATCAAAGCATAATAAATTATATAAATAATAAATATACCAAAACTATCAACTGAAATAGTATTTTTTTTTTGCGAAATTCAACCCCTAAGCGATGTAAAGGGTTAAGAATAGTTTTATAAAGAAAATTTAACTCTTCCGAATCTATTACAGCTAGAGTTTAGAAACTAAGAAAAATCAACATGCATGTAAAGTTAATTATTGAATTTTCCCTCACTTATTAAAATTCGTCCTTAATGGGGTAACAAGAGGAAGATTTAATTAACTTTAAAAAATGTTATCTCCAAAACTATTGAAGTTAAACATAAATTATTTTGTGGCATAGTAAAAATAAATAACACGTTATATTTTTATCAATTTTCAAAACTCCACCTCAAAGTCGTGTAAAATATGTAAGTTTGGTTTATAAAAATGCATTATTCCAAATCTTCTATACCTAAAGATTAAGAATAAACATCAAACACGAGTTACAAAAAGTTTTCGTATTTTTTTTTTCGGGAAATGGATTTTTAAAAGGTTGAAATGGGGGTAAGTAAGGTTTTATCATACAAAGTCATATCTCCGAAACAAATCAAGCAAGAGGTAATAAACTGAGCATGAATAATATTTTTGAGTTAACTATGAATTTGTTTTTACACGCTTTATATTAGCTTCACCTGTATGTTTGTTTGTTTGTTTGTTTGATTGTTTGTTTGTTTGTAACCGACTCCATTGGGTGCGATTTTGACCCACTATAAACGGCCAGATTTCATTCAAACTTTGTAGATTTATCGAGGACCGATGACAATACACTAACTTGATAAGATTATTCCCTTATTCAATTTGCAAAATAAGATTTTTGTCAATTTATATAATTTCACAATATTTAGTAGGCTTTGTTTATATCGCGCCAAAGACAAACTGAAAGAAAAAAGTTCGCACATTGTAAAGAAAACCATTTCGCTCATGTGCGAACTCTTTTCTTTCAGTTTGTCTTTGGCGCGATAAAAACAAAGCCTACTAAATATTGTGACATTTAATTTAATGAAAAGTGAGAGTGGGTTATGATTATTACACGCTTTATATTAGCTTCACCTGTATGTTTGTATGTTTGTAACCGACTCCTTTGCACTCTATTTTGACCCACTTTAAACGGACAGATTTAATCTAAACATCGTACAATTATCGAGGACCGGTGACAATACACTAATTTAATAAGTTTATCTCATTATCCTGATTAGGATCGACAGGATTAAATAATTTCCTCACCCAGCCTCTGTGTGAGAGCAAGTGAGACAACCGTGCAGTCGGCGCATGCGTACCGTCTACCTACTTTCCAGCTCGAGCACTCGGGGTATTAGTAAAATAAGCTTAAAACAATAATGTATGAAAAATACTAGTATTATTGTGAAAAAAGCGTGGGACGCTTTGTTCCATATTTATCGTACATCGAGCGCCCGATGGTAGAGCAGGCGACATGTCATCGGAAAGCTCTGGGTTCGAATCCCAGTCCGGGCTATCCGAATTTTTCTCACATATTCTATAACTCTCATTGAGAAGGTCCTTTCCTCATCCTTTCTCAATCCTTATACCTACCAAAATTCCTGTTACGTAAATGTGGAACGCTTCACGTAATAATTAATCCGTAACTCCCATCCTTTCCTGCTTCACAGCATTAATTTCATACAGTATGTAAGACTGGGCGATATCACTTGTTCGTCAATAACCTTATACCATTAAGTCTTACTGTATATATTGATAACGTTAAAATCTTTGAATGGCTTCTAAAATCGAGATTTGACTATCAATACAGCTGTACACATTAATAATTTGGAAAATAATTACAGTTACTTATATTTATTACGGAATTAATAGTAGATTAGAACAAGTAACAGTTTTAAAAAATTTAAAAAAACACGCTTTTATAACTAAAACCAACTAAAAAGTAAAAAATAAATAATAGTTTAAAAAACTAAAAAAACACGCTTTTATAGAAAATCCAACTAAAAAAAATAGAAAATAAATTTTAATAAATTTGAATTAAAAATAGTGTAAAATAAAAAAAAGTATTTTATTTTAAAAAAAGCGTGGGGTCCTTTTTAAGATATTATCAAAATGATAATCCTTCTACTCATATCTGTCAATAAAATAATTATAACTATTGACACCATGCACCCCACGCTTTTTTTAAATAAAATACTTTTTTTATTTTACACTATTTTTAATTCAAATTTATTAAAATTTATTTTCCATTTTTTAGTCGGATTTTCTATAAAAGCGTGTTTTTTTTAGTTTTTTAAACTATTATTTATTTGAGATTCGACTACAAAGGGAGTGAAAAGGGTGTAAGGTTTGTTTTTAGCAAAAGAAAATCATGTGAGAGTTAAGAAACTGAGCAAATATAAAGTAAACCATTAGTTACGTAGTGTGATTTCATCACTTATTTCGAAATTCAACCCCACAAGTATTTAAACGGGGATAAGTTGGTTTTTATTATAATAAATCATATTTCCAAGCAAATTGAGTGGGAGGTAAGAAACTAAGCACTACTAAAGTACGTACATTATATGATTTCACAGTATGGTTTTACGTTGACCATTTTTTCTGTATTGGACCACAAAAGGGGTGCAAAGGCGGTCAGAATTATTTTATTTTAAAAGTAATATGTTTGAAGCTAAATAAGCGGGATACAAGTTATTCAGTTATATTTATTAACATAGAAAATCTACCAACCCTTTTTTACTACTTGCTTGAATCCTACTTTTAAAGTGGTAAAATTATTGTAAATATGGTTAAAATTATATGGCTATTCAAAATCCAAAATTGATGATCTCTACCCTTATTGGTTATTATTTTTAGCGCTAGGGAGATTCTTGAAATCAATAGACATTGCGAACGTTTCAAAATTCTGATCCAATTTCTTTCTGCACTAACCTTTCAAAACAAAGAATAATATTTCGAGAGCACATAAAATAATTTTTAAATTTCTCCGCAAGGCAATTAGTTGAGTAGAGGAATCGCACGAATCCTGGAGCATCGCTTCTGAGTATCGGTTGGGAAAGTAGAAATGTTGTATTTCTTTGCTTCTCCCTACCTCCGTACCCACCACATACCCGTCCACCACAGCCACTTTCGATTCTAAAATCACATCTCCTAGAACCCAGGATAACAAAATATGGAGAATCGTATTTGCATGCGTTTCTCTGAAACATATTTTGCAAATACTTCTATTTCAAAATTCAGTATTCCAGATTTTGATATTCCAAGTATAAAGTTCCAATTTTTTTTTCGAGCCTAATCAATTGAGCACGGTTTGTCGTGATACTGAGAAAAAACAATTGTGAAGCAGCGAAGCTTCGCATTGTCTCGGTAGCCGCAAAGGGCAGCGTAGGCCCCGTGCTGTGTCAGGGGACGTGAAGATCATTTCCGAGGGTACGAATCGTTATCATATCTCTCTCTTCAAAAGTTTGTTCACTCTAAACTACCACTTTTTAAATAAATTTAACAGCCTGATATATCTAATTACGCTGAAGCGAAAACGTCAGTCACCTTCCGTACAAATTTTTTTGTTAGTGTCTGTCTTCTATAAATCTTTTCTACACTACGACCCAGATTTTTAAAGGACATGGTGGTAAAACGTAGGCATATAGTAGTGTAAAACAGATTAAATTCCAACAAACTAAAATACATTGAAATGAATTTTTGAAACAATATTTTATACGCATTAAAACCGAAGGGTTTCCATAATGTTGAATAAATATTGCCGTGTAGCTTTTAAACATTTCTTGTAGCCTACATTTATTACAAAGTCTTTAAAACATTTGTCACGTGAATGTTTAGTAATATTTTAAGTTATTTTCTGTTATTTCAGATTTATAATGATAATTATTTTATCTACGTTTACAGACAATGCCATCATTTTATTGTAAATAAATGTTTTAACTTCAGTCCTATAACTTCAAGAAACATTTTAGCTGACAATTTTTTAAAACTTTTTTATTATTTTGTTTGAAATCTGATTATTATTTTAAAAATCTTGAAAGTAATAAATATGACGATTTTTTTTAAATTGTTTGAATATTTTTAACTTGTAATAAAAACAATCAAATATCGGGAATAAAATGTGTATGTCAAATCTCTAAAAATACAGCGCATGGCTTGAAAGTGTGTTGTGCTTGATAATTATTACTGGATGTTAGACTGACAGCATAATTAAAATTTCAGTCATCCACACGGCCATTCAACATTGATATCCATTTAGGAAATCCTTTTCAACCGAGTACTATAAGCGTTGTAGATATTTAAAAACTGATTTCATTCTTTAATATCCCTGCCAATAACAGCACAACTTGTATTTGTGTAACCTATTTTCTGAAAAGAAAACGTTTTGAGTTTTCTGAATTTATGTAAGTACATCAACCGTCAAACTCGGTGTTATGAAATTTCTTTCAAAAACCGATCCCAAAAAATAGTTTAGGAAAACAATTATTTAAAGACGTAAACAATGAAAATTTCACAATTAAATTTCACAGACATATATAAGCTCCCCATAAGTTTTATTTTGTTATTTTGTTTATGTTTATAGATGTTTCAGTACCTAGTTACCATTGTGTATCATGGAATGCTCTCTGATGGTCTGTGTCATTTTTAAATATCGTCAAACTATTTTATTTCTACTATTGTTAAATAAAGCAATGGAATGAGTCTTTACTTGAAGTACAATCTTTCTCACTTTTCAAAAACCAAGCCAATGTGTTCTGAAGCAAAATAAAGAGCTAGAATAATAAGACAAATAAATGTTATCCATTAATATTTTAAGCATAAGTATTTCTTAAAAAATTTACATTCATAAATTAAATTTATTTTTTAAAAAGAAATTAACGTGATTCCAATAAATTCGACGCAGTTATCAAGGAAAACTCACGCAGATATATTATTTTAAACATAACTTTCCAGGTGAAGTAAGTTTAAAAACTGTATGGCTAACCAAGATTAGGAACAAAGAGTAATAGCACTCACGTGCTCAAGCACCAAAAAAAAAAACCTTTCAATTACCGTCAAAAGAGCTCGAGTACCGAAAGCCAAAACTGATGAGGAAAATCTGACCACGGCAAAGTGGCCGCTTCTAATGGGTAAGAGAGATCAGAATCCGTCACCAAACCCCGTGGGGATTCAACCGTGCTGGCGTGCATTTAACCCCTGACAAGGGGCCGAATACATCACGTAGAAAATTAGGTTGTCCTCATTCACGCATAAAATGCGAGCATCACAAAGCGACAAAGCGACGTACATTCAACCGGAATTCGCGGTGGGGGTGGGGAAGTGTACGTAGGCCCCGATAGGTCGTGTGCGTAGCCATCAAGCTCACGTCATATTTCATAGCGGACTGGTGAAAAACGGGCCTCTCCATGCACAAGAAACTTTGCAAAACAAAGACAAAACTAAATGCTATAGCTTGGAAATATAACTACTCAGTGAAATTCCACACAATGGCAAGCCAATACAAGTAATAAAAACTTTATATCTAAAGGCTGCTTCATCCCCACTTCATAAGCGCACTTATATTTAATGAATATTAATTAATTTAATATTTTGTATGAGTGATTATAAAACAAAATCAGATTAGAAATAATTAAAATACAGCAAGCTGAATTTAAAAAAAAAAGTGAGCAAGTAGTCGCCAGTTATATGCAACGAGCAAATACATGTGTTCTCATGTTGCGAATACACTTATAATATGCAACTTAGACACTAAATTAAACGTATAATTTTGTTTTAATAATTCAGAACATGCTAATTATACACGAATTGTGTTTTAAACTAAATTTCTGGACGCGAACCACGTGTAGTTTCCGCACCTGCCGCTGGAATTCGCTGCCGGAGCACCTACGTCGACTAGTAAATCATTTTATTAGCAGACCGAAATTTTAAAGTAAATAATGAAAGGGCTCTTATAAAAGCGAAAAATATTTGAAAAAACACTAAACTCCGGCTTTGTACCCGATTTTCGACAAGGAATATTATCAAAAATTCTGTCGTCTTGTTACAATTCATTAATCAGTTAATACTACAAAGTTTCCCTTAGTCTTTCTGAACTTTTATTCGCACCATCCGCTACAGATGGTAGCACCGTAGATGTTAAAAATTTTCGTTCCTTGGTTTTCGTAGCATTCTGAAAATTACTATCACCAAATTCCGTGTACCGGGAGCTGAGATTTTACACTTAAAAAAAATAATCGTTTGCACATGCTTAGTAGAAATTAAAGTTATATTAAATTTCCTGATCACAACAGGACCAACATACCTTCAACTGGCAACTCGCTCCATCGATTAACGTGCAACTTAAAGAACCAATGACGGTGTTTGCAGAATGATTCAGAATTCATGGTACCAGCTTTAGATGGTGATAGAACGCAACTAGATAAGCACATGTCCGCATACATAAAACATCCTAACAAATTTTCCATTTTTACACGCTCAAGTAAATCATTTGAAATATGTGAACATAAAAGGTTGCCGAAATATCACTGGCTAAACATCAGACTATCGTCAACGCCACATACACCTCAAAGGCCACGAGAACTGCATGAAAGGACGCTAGTGACTCGTTCCTTCGCAAAAGGCTGCGTCTGAAAATATGCGAAGTTGTTCGTCAGTTTTAAAGTAACTAGCTAGGAAGATTCGTCGTAAAAAAATTGCCCTTATAAATTAACAATTGTTAAAAAAAGATTTTCAAAAAAAATACGCTTTTAAACTTCCCTATAACCCATAAAGGTTATACTATGCTATCCTGGTGGTTAAAGGGGTGGAGTCGTAATCCTCTTAAGTTCAACTTTAAACACGGCCGAGATTGTATACACCTACTTTCTAACGTCTTATCTCCGTGGATAAAATTATCTGCCATACGTGTCGTCTATTATGGTTTGTTTGTGAAATTTTTCACCGGCTATATACGCATGTTTTACTTTTGTGGCACGTGCTCTGTTACAGTGAGAGTGGCTCTGTCGTGTTACGGGCGTAATTCGCAGCTTGTCACATTCCGCACGCGACGAGAACGAGTGCTGTAAACACACCGAGATGTTTGCGGAGCGCGAAGTGCTACGCTGTAACCGTGGCCTGGGGAGCGACGGTTAATATTCGGAATGAAACCCGCGATCCATCTTCCTCCGACCTGAACTTAAAATAAAAATGTGACATCTTTGCAAACCGTACGCGTGAGTGTGTTACGTAAAAACACTAGCTGATGTTTCTCACTGGTCAAGTCCGGCATGATAGTAATAGCTTTATCTGTCATTCTAACTAGCAAATAGCACAACATTCCACATAATCTATGGGGCAAAACTTATTTTAATTTGAAGAAAGGGTTAAGTTATGTAATGTACTCATTCTTAAAGAAATTAACAATATTTATAATCCAGTATATTTTGATCAATTTTAAAAAATGTCTTTTTATTTTTGCCTTTTACTGTCTGTATTGTGTACTTGACACCTTGAAAGGTCACTCAAAGCTCATTTTATGTAGTACAGGAGCTAAAATGATACATTTCAAGTTTAACAACGATAATTCCCACACGTAAAGTCCAGTGAATGCCTCATGGTCCTAGGAAAACATCACAGAACCCGGCCTTGTCAGCAGCGCTCTTCAGGTTCCTGTTGAGACTCGCCTCGATGTGCGCGACGATCTTGTCCTTGGAGTCGTTCACCACGGACGTGGTTATCGACGACGCCAGCCAGTTGAGGATGCCGAGGCCGGTGACCTTGACCTTGACGTCGTCGAGCCTCAGCACGCTCAGCTCCTCGACGAGGACCGCGCAGCCGCCGCGGCCGTCGTAGGTGACGGCGAGCGCGAAGCCGATGGAGTTGTTGCCGACGGAGCCTTCGAGCCGGCCGCTCGGCCCGGCGCCCAGCACGCTCACGTCGTAGTCGTAGGCGAAGCGCAGCTCCGTCAGCCCCAGGGCGCCCGTCAGGCGCACCCCGGTCGCCGTCACGTTCAGCAGCGCGTCCGAGGTCCGCCGCAGCGTCCGCAGGTCCTCCAAGGTGCCGTTGGTGGCGCGGAGCCGGCCCGAGACCGGCACGAAGAGGAAGCTGCTCCTGAACGGCCGGTCGACGTCGTCGAGCTTCACCGAGGACGGTATCTTCGGCAGCATCATCGCGAGGAGGGTGTCCGCCATGAGGTTGACGTTGCTGACCGGGTTCGGGGCCTGCAACGCCGCGCTCTCGCCGAAGACGTCCCGCCAGCTGACGCCCTTCAGCGCCTCGTCCAGCTGCCTCGCGACGCGCCTGTCCAGCTCCCGGGCCACCATGTGCTCCACGCTGCCCTCGAAGAAGGCCTCGACGAACTCCCCGAGGTCCTTGCTGGACGAACTGCCGGGGGAAACGCGCGCGGACCGGTTCTGCTTGGAGTACGCGAGCTCCAGGCGTTCCACCTGGAGGACGTCTTGGACGACGGCGACGCCGGCCGTCCCCGAGGCGGACACGTCGCCGTAGACGACGCTGACGTTCCCGGCGAATCCGGGCGACGTCGCCGAGGGCTGTACGTCCACCTCGCCGTCCACGACGACGGCGCCCAGGGAGACGGAGACCCGCAGGTCGAGGCGCGCCGGGTCCGGGTCGACGCCGAGGAGCCGGGGAACCTCGGAGGCCACCCTGACGTTCCTGATCCTGCCCTCGGTGAGGGGGTCCACCCGCGCCATGACGTTGCCGACGACGCCCGTCTCCCGGGGCTGCGCCCCACCCGGGGAGTCCCGGAGCGCCGGTCCATGCGGGGCCGCTCGGGCCCCGACCAGAAGCAACAGCGCGAGCGACAGCCACGGCGACCTCATCATGGCGACGTCGGTCGAGAGACTGGGGCCTCCCCCGCCGTCGGCTCCAAGCTTTATACTGGGATGACGTGAGCCACGCTGACGTGACGTATCCAACACCGCTCCTTGCTGATTACAGAGCCGCCATCCTCCGCCGAGCACTTGCGCGGGTACACAACATTCCTCTGATAAGAATGATCTTTCGGAAGATTCCGAACAATATGACTTCCACGAAAGGTAAATCCTTCTTGAACTTGGTGGCATATATTTATGCCTTTAAACAGGGAAATTATAAAAGTGATGCAATGGTTCCTGGAAACGTTCTGTGTGACGTACATATACACCGTGGTTTAGAATATCAAGGTCGTTCAAAATACCTACCTCGTATTATTATTTTGTTTTCTTGATTTATGCAGCTCAATACATTAGAATTTACAGGAAGACATTTCCTAAGATAATGTGGTACTACCTCACATGGTAATTTATTGTAAACATAAATATTTTCTTGAGTATATTTAAAAAAAATTAAAACCTTTCTTGAACTCGTCTTTTATTAGTTATTCACAGCGCTGTTTACTAAATGAGCATCTGCGAAAGCACAAAAAAAAAATTTGTAAACGTGTATGATGTACTGTTACGTCGTTCAATTTTCCAGCACAGAATTATTATTTTGCTTATTTTCAATATTTACACTGTTTTGAGCATTTATTTAATAATACTATTATGTTCTATGCTTAGAGAAAGCCGTATCTATCTCATGTTATCTCTATGCTAAGGCAGGCCATGCTATTTCAACAATGCTGCTGGCATGTCCATTGAAAAACCATACTATTAGCGTGAATTTTCAGCTTCTGTAATATATCACATGTATGTTAACTTTTATATTTATAAATAGTTATTATTAAGCTAATGAATATTTGCACAAGGATTGTTTTTGTTAACATTCCTGTGTGTCTGTTGTGAAATTAACCGCTGTTGTAAATTTGAAGTATCAGCCAATCAGAGGCCAATTTTGTTAGGACCCAGACGCTTACGGGCGTAAATGAGAGTAAAAAATGGGAACGTTTTTGACGGCGTCCCTTGGGAGACGCGAGCTAGACTAGCTCCAAGAAACTAACATATTTTAGCTACATTAGACCATCCAAGTCTAAGAGATTGTGTTTTTAACGATGTAGTATAAATATATGTAAATAAGGAAGGGCTTATCCTGACGGATAAAGCAATTAGGAGTGCAAAAAGGTATGTGTTACAGTCCTGTAAGCGTGCTAACAAAATTTGTAAGCCCTGACTCCTAAATAAATTGAACTGTGTAATTAGTTTCAACCCCGTAGCAATAGAAATAGACTGAAAACGTTATCTATTGGTTGAAATTAAATGACTATTGGGCTTAAATATTAATTCTCCAAGGTAAATATATTACACCCAGAAGTTAACTGGGAGGGGAGTTTCGTGCTAAAGACTCATTTGACTGAGCGAAGCTGAGGCATAAGTAAAAATCAGAAAATAAACTGTAATTTTACATCTAGTAATTTTTTTATATAGAAAATAATATCGACATTATGTCATGCGTGTGAATTTACGTGAGAGAACGAACATGAACTGAATGGACCGATGAGATAACTTGTGCGCAACCTAATTCCTGTTGTTTCTCAATTTTATTGTCCCTAAAGAGGAGTCAATTGCTAAACTATATTTTCTTATGGATGCATAAATATGGGATGTTCACTATTGAAATTGTAATCATTTGTTCCCGCACAACCCATAGTTCTTATTTTCTATTATTGAATAAATTTGATCCTTTATTAGTTTTATGTTATTTGTTTTTTTATATTTGAAATAAGTAGTGTTGCACAGTTGTATGTATATATTTAAACTACATCTGTGTCGAATCTCATGGTACACGGATACTTATAAGGGAATTGACAGAAAATGCAACCAACAAGCAGACTAACAAAACTGCAAGTACACGGACAGGTATACACACCGGTCAAAAAACTTACTTACAATGAACATATTGTTTTAAAAGTTTTTAATTAGTGCACCTCATTGAGAGTAGTCACATTTAAAATTAAGTTAAAATGAATTAACAATATTTTAAGTTCAATATTCAGACAAGTTATGCTTACAATTATAATTTATACATTTAAATAAATTTGGGGAACATGATAAGTAATCTATCTCATGCAAAAGAATTTATTTCTCTAGCATGGGATTATATTTCCTAAAATGACATGTAATTCTAATTTATATATTAATTTATATATAATATGACGCCACACACTAGAATAGACTTTGAGGTTTAATAATTTTTAAAACTTCTTAAAATGTTGTTTCGGTTTTAATGCAAATATGCACTGGAAAAGTATCCCCTCGGAAAGGGTACCTTTCAGGATTTTCTGTACAATGACACCGCAGAAAAATAAAACTGGAAAGGTACCCTTTCAAAATGTTGCTCTTTCATAGTCCAACCAAAATGTAAAATAAACCAAATAAATTACTTTAGTCGAAGCAGAAATTTGTAGATCTCAATTAGTAGTAAGTATTATTAAAAGTTCTAAAAATTTATTTAATTTATATTTTGCTTGTTATAAAGCAAGACCTTCCTATTACATGCGAGTAGTATAATTATGGGGCTCCGGAAACAAGGTTCAGGGTGTGGTGCACTATGTTGTTCCGTAATATGGGATTGTGACGTCACGGCGACCATCTTGGATGAATTTGTCCTTGACCTTTGACCTTGACCAACAAATATTGACGGGAATAATTTTTCGTGATGCACGATGTACGTTGGGTTTCTCCGCGTACTCCTAATTATTCCTGGCGACACTTCTGTTGGTTTTCTCCGTGTGCTTCTGGTTATTCCTGGTTGGACTTCTGCTGTTATTCTCCAAATGCTTCTGATTATTCCTGAGAAACCAATCTTTGCAATATTATTTTTCGTAATGAGACCAGCAATTTTATTCAGAGTTTCGTTTTGTTAGTACATTTCTGTATCCAAATCTGCACTTAACAATATTTTTCAAGTGTAAATAAGGCATAATTATACTACGTATGCGTATTACGAGTAAGTACAAAATTTAATGAGGTGGTTCGGTTGACATTAATAAGTGCAATATATATATGAATTTGTAGTATTTAAAAAAGGGCATACATATTTCGTTGAAATTAGGTATACCAACTGTGTTTTACTAACAAAAACAAGTACGCCTACTCCTAGCTTTAAATTAAGATATGAATTTTAACCATGCAGTTTGCCGTATTTTTTCTTCTACTTTTTTAAAATATCAAATCAGTAGGTTTTTCATGCGTTTTACTTTTTAAAAATGCTACTAATAGTAAGTTAAAGTGATTCATTACTCAAATATTTATGTTAGTCAAAATTAATAGAAATGAGAAGTAAAACCATTGAACCCCAGCAGTTACAATCTCTCCTTTTTGCACTCTTTCGGATTATTTTGTGGAAAGCTTTTCCGTGCTCTTGTGTACTCACGCACTTTTAATTAAGGTAAACTTACCATCTACTGGAAACCATGATTTAAAAAAAAAAAAAACACAAGAAAGAGGGCCTATATATATCGTATATATGTAATCTTAATTTTTTTTACACTAAGTTCACATCCGCGGATAATATTTACTGTAAATAGAAGCAAAAATTATTTAGTTTGTTTGTCAATGGTTTTTCTAAAACACACATTTATCTATAGCCGCTTTGGTACATCCCATGAGGAACACCGCACAGTTTTACTGTTTGATGAAGGAAATTTGAAGCCATTTTCCGTCCTACATTACTACCCCTCCAACTCTTATGTCCAATACAGTCGGAGACAAAAACTTGACGGTGTGACAGGGCCTTTCTGGCTTCCCACCCACAGAGCACCTTGCTCAGTCAAACGCTCTAATCCCTGATCTTCTCTGTCCCGCAGACTTCAATTACTGTGTAGAGTTTGCGTTGTGGAAACAGTTTTATTTTAAGTGACAGTTTTTAAACAGACTATCTTATTCGAACTCAACCCATCTTCATCTGAAGTTACCAAGCACCCTTTTCTGCAATGTTTCGGGGCGGGACAGTGCGGCGACTTCAAATACGTCGCAGCGATGCCTGCCGTCTCCCGACAGTTCCCCAGCATCCGCGCATGGACCCGTCCCTCCAAACAGCCGTGACGTCAGCGGCCGGACAGACGCGATCACGTGTGCTCTTCGCGTGTAGACTCCGTCCCCCCCCCCCCCTCCAACACCCCGACCACCGGCGTTCTCGCGACGAGAAGTCGATACCAGCTGCGGTCCTGAAGTGACACACTTAACTATTAACAGCTTGTTCGTGCTTCACCTCCAGCTTTCAAAACGGTGGGCGTTTTCTCCGTCGTTCTTGCAAAAAAATATTATTGATGTTGTTAACATGTAATTATTTTTTCCAGGTAAAGCTTAAATGTACTTCGTTTGGATGTGTATTCTTCATATTTGAAAAAAAAATTCCATCGATGTACATCTGGAGTGTCCCCACTATATCAAACAAATTTGCCCTAAATTTTACTAATCACACAGGTGTCTTCCTATGTCTGCAGGTACTGATTTTATTTATTCAAAAAATGACAGCACAAGAATGTTCCTTGTTTATTGATAAAACTCTTGACATTGTTTTTAGTTCAATTCGGCAAAACACTGCACTTAAACATTTTTTTTGCGATGGAACACAAAATTTCTAAAACGAAACCGGCTTATTTTTTAAGAAGATGCACAGATCCAGATCTGTAATTACGAAGAATTATTCTTCTATTTTAGGTGCATTCCTCGTTTTTAATTCCGTAAATTTTCTTTGATTTCCAACAGCGTACTTACTTCGCGTGGAGATACTTTATGTTAGGAATATTTCTAGACTGTCACGATTCATCGTTGTGTGGACGTAAGTGAGTGTGTGTGGGTTTAACGCGATGAGAAAAAAAATTGGCAGTGGAAGGAGGCGTGCCTTGCGTGCTTCTCACTAAAAGAAATAAACATAAAATGGCAAAGTAAAGGAATGCCGCCTCGTCTGTTTATGTTGAGAAGGCGGTGGCTGTAACGGAAGTATGGAAGAGGAGAGAAGGAGAGTTGTTCAATTCTCTAAGACTCTTCAGATTTTCTTCGCGTATCTTTTCCACTCATATTGGCTCGTTCTATTTTCCTCTGTGCGTTCGTTGTATCGAACTACTTATGAGTTTTTGTGCGGTTTGTTTGCAGATTTATAAGGTGCGCTGAGAAATAAAGCACTCAAGTGTTCCGTGCCTGACGAGAAAAGCCAGAGCAATTCTTGCTGGCATAAAATGGAACAAGAGGTAAATTAACGTCAATTTATGTCAAAATACCGAACCAGTATGGCTGTAGAAGTTTTAATCACATCCGTTATTAATTCCCCAACACACATATATCCATGAATGCACGGATCCCTATATACTAACTATATATTCCCTACATTCTTACATACTTTACGTTTTACTTAGTCGCAAACACACACAAATTTTAATACAACATCGGCACTGTTTCCAGATTTACTAAGAAATTCATTATTAGTTTTTTTGTTATAATTACAAATTTGTAAGTGTCAAAATATCTAGTTTAAAAGTCAGATAAAGTCATCCCACTATGTTATTGGAAAAATTCTGTGACACGAATTGGTTTGGCCAACCCGTTCGAAGAATTGAAGAAAAAACCTGTCCTCAAAATTCAAGCTCGGCTACCACAAGTAACGCCGCAGTGGATGGAAATTTCAACGAACTGGGTGTTCCCTTGAAAGAAAAAAAATATTCTTATGTGGATTTCCACTACTATCCGCGATACGTAAAGGACAGCACAACACCCGATCCGAAATACCACAGGAAAGCTACTTTTCAGCTTGAATCCCTTTATAATTTAATAACAATTTATTTATTTCCTTGTTTACATAGTTTAAAAAAATTAATTAACACTCACAAAATCAAGCTTGTGCGTAAGTGCTACTAGTCCCTTTTATGCTACCTGCGGTACATTCAGTACTCGTTGTTTCCGTGACTTTTGCGAGATGATGCATGACGCTCTCGTTCAGTTACGTCGTACCTCGCTCTCGTAAGAAGTTCCCAAAGACCGACTTAAATCCTGATGTTCTTGAGCCGCAGCAAGTCTCGCCTCACGATCTTCATTGGATTCTTGAGACCGCATAGTCCTCGGTCTTTTAGCCGTTCCAGTGTACTGAGAAATACTCGCCCGTTTCCTAGACATTTTTTTTAGTTGTGAACGAAACGAAATCAAAATTAAATGAGTAAGCAAGTAGAATACTTCTGTCCCTGAGGTAACAAAAAAATTACAGCGCTATCAGTTGGTTATTTGGTGTACTACACCATGACGATCGTGTCAATGACGTAAATATCGCAAAATGTGTATGTGCGCCTTTTAAAAATTAAGTAATGAAGCTCCATCTTTTGACTTTTCTACGAACTGTACTAAGCTGAGCATACGCAAAAAAACTTTAAATTAAGATGTATATTTTTACATGAGCCAATTTTGAGGAAATAAAGCCTATATATTGTCCCAAGCTATGCTCACTTAACCTATGAAAATTCGTCTAGTAGTTTTAGAGATTAGCGTGTTCAAACAAACGAAAAGACAGACAAACAGACACACAAAGTTTTTCAAAATATCACCCACAATAAGTTTTCTACCAAATATTTGCAACATAGAGACACTACGGTTATACAGTTTTATTATAGTATATCGTACAATTGAATGTAAAATAAATATTTAAAGAATAACAAAAATTACCCAAAATATTTTATTTAACATGGCGTCAAATATTTTTAGACTAACAATTTCTGGTCTTTCTATACTATGAGGAACTATGAGCCATCTCTACATTTCAATGTTAACTTAGGATTGTCAAAATTGTATTGCGTATTTTTTTTTAAGTTTACTTTATTTTAATGAGTATAAATTCAAACATAAAGTATTAAAGGATGGTTGTACTACCATGAAGTCTCATTTGGCACACCAATACGTTTGGTACGTTCCCTAATGTTTACTTTTGGGACTTCATACGGATTTATGTGGCTACCCGTGGGTCCACCATCTTTGTGTCACATTCCCGTTTATCGAATTTCGTTACACTTTCACGAAATTACACCTACCAAATGCCGTATAACCGAGAACTAAGATGTTACACATCAAAAACCTTCATTGAAACTAAAACTAAACGTCCATAAATTTGAAAGAAAGACTTCTCTTGTAAGGCGTGCCGAACTCCGGACGAAACGCTCGGACGTACCTACAGACATCAGGCATTACACATTTACAGCACTTCCCGAGACGGCCCACGATACGCAAACAGGAGGGGGGGGGAGAGAGAGAGAGAGAGAGAGAGAGAGAGAGAGGGAGACGGATCTATCGACCGCTCCTGTGCCCGCCCCTTTAGATATTTCATGTCTCAACCTCTCGGGGCTGCATAAAAGTAGAGTAAACTTGGGAGGAGTGTGTCGGAATGGGGGACGAACAGAACATTTCCTCCCGCGAAAGCATGCGGCGGTAACTTCAGTCCGTGCACTTTATCCCTCTTTCGGAGCTGCTGCACATCCTAACTCCGTTCCTTTCGGGAAAAAATAAAAAAATAAATAATATTATTATATTTTTCCCCTTCCCAAACAACATTTGCACGTCAGAAACAGGCGAACCCCGCCCACGGGTTTTTCGAAAAATTATATTCCGTTTACCAACACGGCGCTACCGTCACCTTTAGCCGCAGTTGTGAAAAAAACTAACTCTTCCTTAGTCCCCGAATATGTGACGAATTCTGAGTCATAAACTTATATAAAAATTTTGCATCCCTCAAAACAAATTACCAATGTTCTTTGAATAATTCTTGCAATGCGGGAAGAATGAATTAAATCATTAATTCGTGCATACTCGTTGCTGTTTTTGCACTGTGAGAACCGCGAAGAACTGACATAAACACACACAAGAAACAAGACAGACTCAGCCAATGTCAGATTTATAAAATAAACACAGAACAGAGAATTCCTGGGAAGGAGTTAGTCAAAACAATATCACAGTACAGGCGAACACGTTGTGTTGAACAACGATAGCCAGTCAAAACAAAAACAGTAAATTCAGACAAACCACAATATGGATACCACTTGATACTAATTTAAGGACTGTTAAATAACATATAAATAACTATAAATATATAAATAACATATAAATAACTATAAAATATTTATAATATAGTGGTAAAAATAATTAAATTTTTATATCACAGTACACTATGTTATGCCTTTTCCAGCTGAATTTTTGGCTTTCTTCGAATAACATTTTAAAATATTTACTATTCACGAATTATTTATTTCATTTTATATCTAAAAAATAAATATCCCATATTTATGATGGGTGGCTCATTCAGTTACCAAGATTTCTAAAAACAATCTCGCAAGAGATACAACTTGAACCCAGGATCCCGAAGCTAAAATTCTGGAACGCGTTGACTCGCAGAACATCGAAGACGGCAAGAAACATAGAAGAAGTATTCTTATAAGAATATACTTCTCTGAGAGCGTGTCATATATTATTAGCAGCAGGCTACCATTAAGTATGAAACTTGTTTGTTTATTAATTCGTCTTATTTTTACATGTGGCAAAGTTAAGGCTTGGAAACCACCATGTCTTACAATTAACCAAACTTTTAAAAAATTTAAAATATTATTTTTGCAAATAAAAATAAACATTAAATATAAAACAACGAAATGAACATTTAAATAAAAAAACTAAGAAAATAGCTAACACTTAAACTACAGGGAAAAAATTGTAATTTATAATAATTTATAAAAATTATATTTTTTTCTCAATGTGTGCTCTTAAATGGTGGTCTGATTTTTAACAAATAAAATGTACTCAATATAAATATAATATTTAAAAGCCAAGATATATAAACAAGAACATGCGATATTGAATGACAGACGACTTCGTATAAGGTCCTATAAACGTTTAAGCAGGTGCGGCTAAATTTTCTATGATTGTTTATCCACGAAGTGCGACTGTACATACAAAAAAATTTTACTAACATAAATATTATTAATTTATTTTTTTTAATGCATTTATACTGCTCTTGTTGCATAACAAGTACAAATAAACCAATTTTGAAAAAAAAACATAACTGATCTTTAACAAACAAAAAAAGTACTCTTGGATCAATTACGTTATTACCACATTAATTTTGGTTGTATCCATTTTCGTTTTTTTTATAAATTCATTATTACTAGCATATTATTGCAACTGAAGGTCCTCTTTAAGTTTTTCAATATTTCTTTATGTTATTTATTTGTGTATTACTTAACGTGCTGCAGCAAAAATAAATAATTAGCATATATTAAGTTCTAAAAGACAACTGCTTTTCATTCGGATATAAATTATTTACGTATAAAGTTTAACAAACATGAACTGGCTTTCCAAGACAAAAAAAAGCCTCTCCGTATGCCCACGCGGCGGTTTTCCTCAGATATCCGCGGGCAAAGTTTCTAAACTTCCTCTACCCGTTTGTTGTCAGCTAAGCAGACCCGACTCAACAGCAGATGGTTGAGTTTATTTTTAACCCTATGTACTCCTTCCCAATTTTTTTTTATTTCGCCAAAATGCTTTACCTACGTCTTCTTTGCCTGTGACGAAAGTAATAAAATTTTTCTTCCCATCCAATTTTCGAGAATCCGGCGAAGCAAACACCTTTTACCTCTCCGCCTCTCTTTCCACCCTTTCCATCCTCTGTCTTTTTCGCGGCCACTAGTTCCTGAAAACCCCCCTCCTCCTTCTTCCAACGAAAAATTCATTCCCCCCCCCCCCCCTAAATCTTTTCGCTTCCACCCACTCCTTCGCGGCTACCCGCGTGTGCTCGACAAGTTTAATTAGATCAATTTTTTTACCCCCTCCCCAGACTTCACTTGCCTCCCCCAACCCCTCTTCTAACAAAAGTGGTTCCCTATAGTGTTAACCTATTCTCCTACGAAATTAGATTAGAATGATTTTTTTTTTGGCACTTTACATTATTTTTCGTAATGGTTTGTTAAAATCATGACGTCACTTATTTCTAGTCTCTATCAATACTGCATTAATGCACTAAATTAAAAAATATATATGTAATACGCAGTATTAACTCATTTCTAGCCATTATTACAGAAAAAAAAATATTTCGGACAAAAATTTAGTCGTAGTTAACTAACAAGTAAAACTGAAACAATAAGCACGAAACTCTAAACCCGCAATAAATTTAACGATACTACTGACAAATTTGAAAACGATTAAGTTTTCCCAAAAAGAGTTGTATTAAAACTATGATGAATTAGTGAATAAAAAAGGGCCATTCACAATGCAGCCTGAACTACAATTCTGTATAAATTATCGTTTTATTTTATCTGCGCCTTACGATAACTTCTGAGCTGGTACTTCGACAGCTAAGAAACAATACAACCTGTTATCTCATTTTATATATCTCTTGAAATGCTTGTAATATGGCCTGAATTGTACACATGTGCATGAAAATAAATTTTTGGGTGGATAGACAAATGCCCTTGACAAATTAATTGTTTTTAATATCACGTAGTTATTTTCTTTTTTTTTTACTGTGTCTACCCGTTCCGGTTTCAGCGTCCACATGGCCCGGCGGCCAAGAGCCAGCGAGGCCATCTTCCCTCGTGACGGACAGAGGACGAGACGAGCGGTGGACTCCCTCGGCTGCGGGGCCGGCAGTTCATTCCAAGGGGGGATTTCCCCGGCAGCGCAGCCGCGATGCAGTTAGGCCCTCTGCCTCCCAAGGGGTTCCTCGCCCCGGCAGCAGGTGGCCCAGTGACGGGGAGATATGCCCTCCGCGCGCCCTAGGAGAGACTCAACCTCGCCAAGCGCCGAGTCACGAGGGGGGGGGGGAAGAATTGTATCCCCTTGGAAAAGGCACCTTTCATACTTTTGGTGGCGGTAGTGCAGCTGTGGGTAGAAACTGTAAAAGTGCCATTTTTCGATTTCTTAAAGTGTTTTAGGTTTTAATGCAAATATGCACTGGAAAGGTACCTATCCCCTCGGAAAGTGTGTACCTTTCAGGATTTTCTGTACAATGACACAGCAGAAAAATAAAACTGGAAAGGTACCCTTTCAAAATGTTGCTCTTTCATAGTCCAATCAAAGTCATAACTTAAGAATTAAGAAAGCTTTTTTTTACGTTTCATTTGAAGTAGTTTTGAATCATGTCCTAAGTAACGATTCAGGTTAAGATCATAAGCAATATAAAAAAAAATGGTTGTCTGTAAAGTCGGTTTACAGACGATAGTTTAACGTGAAGTCATAACAAAACATTGATGAAATGATTGCATACTTTTATGAATAAATTTGAATCATTTTTATTGAATTATCACTATTTTGTATGGATAGAAAGAAGGAGTGAAATGAAATCTACAATTTCATTGACAAATTTACTTTTATTTACACTCATTAATTCAAATATGTTTATTACTTTAACGAACAGATTATTTTAACCATAACTTTTATACATGTTTGCTATTTAACTTCTTCCAATCTGTGTTATTCTGTTAAGGATAGGACGATGATAGGAAAAGTAGGAAACGAATGGGAGTGTTTCAAGTTTAATGTGCCTCGAAAAAGTCAAATCGATGGTTGTTCGAATCGAGTGGAAGAGAGATAGATGCGGCGCAAGCGTACAATGAGTGTAACGGGACACATCGTAACGGGACAATGTGCGTAACGGGACAATTTTTCGTGCGTGCAGCCGGCGTTCATCGAATTGCTAGACGTTGTCACGTCAAAAATACATAAAAATATTGTGGACGGTTGGTTGGGTTAGAATAGCTACATTAAAAATATTATGAAATCATGTGATACCTTTCCAGTGTATATTTTCATTGCAACCGAAACATTTTAAGAAATCGGAAAGGACACCTTTCCAGTTTCTAAACTGCTACTTTACCACCACCAAAAGTATGAAAGGTACCCTTTTTCGAGGGGATACAATTCTATCGTCCCGTCCGAGCTCGGCGCAGTAGTACCTCGGTCGTTGCTCCGGGTTGCGGAGCCGCGGTCGACCGCCGCTTGGCGCGCTCGCGGCGGCTATCCGCTCGGCAGTTGTTCACGGTCTCGAGGCCGATGGGGGAATACTTATTTTCACAGACGAGCGAGCCAAACGTTCGATAATGCATCTTCGGTTTTTTTTTTTTTGTTCATTGTAAAGAAATATGGCGGTGTTGATAAAAGGATACTAATTGTCAATTAGGTTAGGTTAGCTACATTATAAATACTTTAAAACATCGTGGACGGTCGATTTGGTTAGGATAGCTACATTAAAGATACGGGAAAAAAAAACATAAACTTCGGGGAACTTCGGGTTTTGGCTCTCTCGTCTGTGAAAAGAAGGCTTCCCGGCCGATAGCGGAATCTCAGAACGCCGGAGAGCAAACTCTCACCTCGAAATAACAATTTCCGCAGGCTTTCACGGCCATTGTCTGAAGTAGCTCGGCTTCTGGGTTGTAGCCGCATCCTTGGCGAATGTATCACCGACGTTTCGGTCGACATTGCAGTCGCCATCATCAGTGAGCAGTTACCTACTGAATCACCTCATTATGTAACTGATGAAGGCGACTGCAATGTCGACCGAAACGTCGGTGAATTTATCGCCAAGGACGCGGCTACAACCCAGAAGCCAAGCTACTTCTCGCCTCGGACGTTTACCATAAAAAATAAATTCTAGACACTTTTATACTTCGAGTATCAACGCTGTTAAGAAGTTGCAGTAGATATACGGATTTTTTTAAAACTAAGAATTCACATCAAACAAAACGCATTGTTCTTCGTAATTGCAAGTAGACGAACCTTCAGTAAAAACAACGGCTGTTTCCGTATTCCGTGTTTCAGCGTTGCGTTGTAAACAAGGTAAGCAACACACACGTGGAAAAAAAAGGGGGTGTTTTTGTTGTAGGTGTTACCAATTTTAAAATGTTCTTTGAATATATCGTTTTGTTTTTTCTAAATGTATTTACTTGGTAATCATTGATTTACGAAGATAACCGCAAATTCACTAAAATCCCTAAATAATTTATAACCAGCTTTTTTTTCGTAAATATAAGGTGGAAAATTTTAACAGATCTGGTGTTCACGCGCCATTCACAAAATATTCAAGATTTTTTGAAAATGGCTTCGCATTTGATTTCTTAAGTCGATAAAATGTATATATAATTTTTTTTTTGACAGAGAAAAAGCTAAAACGTGAGTTTAAGCTGGCGTTTTTAGGAATGAAAAGTTCTGAACGCAGTATTCTAAGTGTTATAAAGGATTTCAATGAGCCTTAATATTTAACATTCAAGCATAGAATTTACAGGGGCATGGCTTGAAATCCCATATCGAAGGGAAGACTGCGTACCTGTTCGGTGACTGGCGTGAAGAGGCGAAGAAGCGTGTGATGCGCGAGCCTGTATCGCCCTTAGCGACCCCACACTTTCAGAACTCGTGCGTTCTAGCGACCCCCTTAAGGCGCCCGCCTACCTGGGAGCACATCCCGAAATTTCACTCGCTGGCTGAGCGACCTTGCCGGGCGACAGCGGTCGGTACTGGAACTAGGCGGCTGCAGCAGTGTTCGCACAGCGGGAGTGCCAACCATTTCCCCCCTCCTACTTAGACGCACATACGGGGCGCAGAGTTTCAGTTAAAACCACACGATTCAAAAAATGCTCAACATATCGGAGTGTTATATGTTTACGAAAATATTATTTAAGAATAGGTACATTGAGAGCGTACGATTAGTCTTATTTATGTATTTGGTTTTTAAATTGTATTCTTAGAAGAGTGAAAATGGCCAAAACTCTTTTTTTTTTTTCAGAAAAATTTTAGGCATGAAAAACCCGGTAAGGATTCTTGAAAGCACCCAAGGGACATTACACCTTTATATGGATTTCTTTGTCATATAATTTTATGGTGGTCCGCTCAATGCTCATAGTTGCTCTGAGTCCACAGCCTTGCTCTTACAGGCGATACCGCTCTAGAAACACCAGCGAGCGTCGCACTTATCGTCCCACGTCTCTAGGTGGAGCCTCTTAAGAGGCCGTGTCACAAATTTGCGCTCCTATCTATATCAATGTTATTTTAAAAGACAGTTTTTCTCACAGTCTATAAGAGGTAGGGGCCGGAAATTTTGCCTACTGAAAGTATACAATAAATTTAACATAACCGCTTGTTTCAAATTTAGTTATCATATCATATATTATTTCTGTGATGAAAATAATATTATCAATATTTTGATTTGTCCAGATACAGTTAAATTTTGCTTATATTTATAATTATTTAGCAAAAACTGAAAAGGCCATTGAAATGTATTGTACATTACCTTCCGATCAGTGTCTTCATGATCATGATGGGTTTATAAACCTGGGCGTAATCAAGTCTTTAACTATTACATGACAACATTTATACTTAATAATTTGGAGATAGGCCTTTTCTATCCTCAGCCCCTGAGCTTTTACTATCTGGTCTGGCGACCGACCTGACACTCTTCAACCACCCCAGGGGTCTCCGATTGCACATCCCATCAAAAAAAATAAAGCTGTTCCTTCATTTGTTTTTGTGTTCGAGCGAAGGTTTACTTCTCCACAAGTGCCACAGACTTCACACATTTATGCCAAGGGAATATTCCGCTGATGTGACGCCATACGAATGTATTATTCGCGACCATACAATGTTTTTGTTTGTCATTGGGAAGAAATGTTCATTTTTAATTGAGCATTTTTAAATGTCAGTGTAGAATATGCTTATCTGCCCACTTTGTTTCTTTCCATAATAATGAGTAAAGTTAACATTGTCATAGACATTTTATTATATTCGTTTGCCGTCCAAGTAAAAATGTCACACTATATCGCACATAATTATACATTTTACTAATTTGTTAGTTGTAATTTTATTAAAGTTACAAATAACAGCAATAAAAAATTATTACTTAATAGTCCAGAAAAGAGATTGAGTTATTATTCATTTAATAGGGGTTTAAAATATGGTACTACATACATACATATATTATCTTGTTGTCTTCTTTGTAACTTTACTGGAAGAATGGCATTTGGTATGTATGTTAACTTACAATGAAAATACTTCAGAAGCACTCAACAGTGAACAACCTAGCCCCTATACTAATTTCATTATGTTCATGGAAATATAATTGAAATTACTAATAATGAACTGTATGTGTTTCACATAGATATCGTACGAACTGTATGTGGTACAGACCAACATTTGCTAAGACTCTGTAGATAATTAATTTCAGTTAATGTGTAGGGAATATTAAAAGTTAGAAATAATGATATATAAAACAATGCAAAGTTATCAGCATAAAAATAGAAGTTATTTTTACGTAGCGCTTACTGAAATGAGTATTTTGTGTTGAATTATGTGCCATGATTAATATTCTCTTATGGTATGTGTGTTTTGTTAAAATCTTATATTATATTATTTATCTTATATTTTCATTATTTTTTTTTGTGATGATCTTACTTAAACAAGTTTTAATTATATTACACATGTCTATTTTAAAAGCATTTTAATGTATACTTATAGAATTGCAATAGGCTTTATACGGACTCTCAAAATGAATGTGAGCATCTTTAATTATCTACATCACCATTATGGCCGTTTCACAAGATCAAATATTTATTGAATTCAATCAGTTGCATTCATTGTACATGATTTTCGATATGTACATTGAATTCAATACAAATTGAAGATGTTTCTCAACTAAGCTTATTCTTATTAACTTATAAGTATTTTGTTTGTTCAATACATAAAAGTAAAAGATTCTTTATTATTTAAATAATGAGCATCTATAAGCAATAATGTTTTCTAAATATTTACATAAACATAATGGAATATATATTTTCAATACTTTATATCTACGATCACATCAACGGCAGTATTAAGTAATCAATGAGGTAATGAAATATTTTTAAAGGATATTTTCTCCTCTGTAAAATAAATTTGTAATGCAGCCCTCTTAATGTTAGTCTTGTGAGTTATTTCGTCTTCTAATATGCTGCAGCAATATATAAAATTAAGTTTTGTTAGTGTTTTAGTCTTGTGTAATGTTAAAGTGTAATGTAATCAATTCAATTTTTTTTTGTAAATTCTTATTCATAAAGATACATATCGTAATAAGATAAATAGTAATATTTGTAAATTTTAATTCTTTGAAACAACGTCGATAAGAGGTTCTCCTACCTCTGTTAAACTGTATAATAGTGCATTGTAAAAAATTAGGTAGTCTGACTTAAGTGAGATTGTATTTAGATTGTGTGTAATGCATATGCAATATCTAAGCATATGAATTTATGTTATTATCCTTTTAAAACGTTACATGATGAATTTCGTATACTGTTTAATGTCAAAATTATTTTTCACGGAATATTACATCCAGATAAAGAATAATTACCACATGTTTGAAGAATAATTGTATTCCGATACGTTTAAAGTATTAAAATTTTTAGATACGACTCATACTACAGTTGTAAATGTGAGGTTTCTTGATTCTGAATCCCTGCATCCGCAATTTCCTAGTGAGCCGCCGGTCAGATTGTCATCCTCTCAGATTGTCCAGGAACCAGATACATTTTTCGTAGCTTTATCACGCGCTGCGGCTACAGTTACTTCGGTTGAATAAGCCACTAAATCTCACTGTTAAAAGAGAGAACTTCTAGAGCAGAATATTGGAAATAAACATTTACTGACATGGCCTCTTAAGCTGCAGGCCATGAATTTGCATATATAATGCACTCTAGCTTACATAAAAAAATTTAAATCCCTTCTTAGTAATTGCTTTCAGTCGATCAAAGCGTTCTCGGTGGCATGTAAGCGTTCACTAACGCGTCACGCTTATGATGTCGGTATAGCGAGCTAGACCCCATCAACTCCCGAAATGACTCGTAATTCATGAGCTCATGATGGTGTGACCGAGTGGTTCCGAGACAACTACAATCATGGAGGTCACGCTGTGCATAAGCGTGTTCAGGATGTCCACATTCGGGAAAGTCAAAGAAAGGCCAGAAAAGTGGGATTTGGTCAGGAAAAATCGGGACATTTATTTGAAACCCTAGAAAACATCATGAAAATTATCCCGGGGACAGTAATTTGAAGCGAAAATTTTATACTCCAGTCTGCCATCACCCAAACTGTTAAATATATATTTTTTTTCAGATGGTGTTGAGTGCTTAGTCATAAACACTATAAAATGGTGTATGCAAGGTTCTGTTTGAAATTTTTTTTAAGAATCCCTTTCGGCAAAGCCTACAGGTGCAGGTAGATTTAGAAGCACCTATTTCTTCTGGATATATTTTGGATAATTCTATAAAATTCTGGAACCTTTTAAGAACTTATGTACAGAAAATACTTCAGTTATCCAATATAGCAAAGTTATTGATTAAAAAGGTTCTCAATTTCCATGCAGCGAAAATATTTTGAACGTTTTGAACTCAATGCATTCAACATTGTATAGCTTAGAACGAATTACATCTATACCTACTTATATTATAAAGCTGAAGAGTTTGTTTGTTTGTTTGTTTGAACGCACTAATCTCAGGAACCACAGGTCCGATTTGAAAAATTATTTCAGTGTTGGTTAGTACGTTTATCGAGGAAGGCTGTAGGCTATGTTATATTATCAATAACATTAGGAATCCTTACTAAAAGTCCAATTTAGAATCAAATGCGTTGGAGGGGGTTAGATACAACATGCAGTACACGTACGAAGTGTGTGTTGACAATGCCGCAGGCGCTAGAAGTTTATTTCCTATTGCCTATTAACATTGTTGCCACGCACTAGATGCCTTATCAGTAGTATAGGAAAGTATTTCCGGGCGCACGGCGCTGGCGCGTGGAGCCAGAGCCGGTGTCCGCCATCTTGGATTGTGACGTCACGGCGGCCATCTTGGATGAGCGTAACGGGACACAGCGTAACAGGACAAGTTTGACCTTGACCTTTGACCCTCAAAATTCGCCAAAATTGGGCAAAAATTGCCCAAAATTCGTCAAAATTTACATTTCTGTGGAAAAAATTTCCGCCAAAAAATCTCAAATAATTCCACAGTTCAAAAATTAGGATTTCGAAAATCCTCAAAAGTCGCGTTGCCCTAGAAAAAACGAAAACTCCTAAAAGCGGCTTAAAACTCCTAAGAGCTAGCCGCTTATAAGCCGCCGACCTTGAAAATAAGGATGTCATGGCAGCCATATTGGATGATGACGTCACCGTTGCAATTTTCGTTACGGCCGCCATCTTTAACTTTTTTATTTATTATCCGATGTTAATAAAAAAATTTTTAAATTAATAAAAAAATAACTTAATAAATTTTTAATAAAAAATATTTAAAAAAACAAACATTTACGACACGGAGTTCGAAGTCCTCGGTTCGAACCCGACGAGTGCAAAAAAAATTAAAAATGGCGACCGATCCTTCCCCCGTGGTGGGTGCTAGCAGACTGACTCCCACCACTTTTTTTCAAAGCATATATATCGTCACCTAGTATGACGTCATGTCCGCCATCTTGAAAATCGGACGCCATCTTGAAAATCTTTATTTAATATCCGATTTTAATGAAAAAAAATCCAAAATTCATCAAAAAATTAACGTATTTGAATTCTGTTTGATTATATCGATGTACGTCCTTGGTTCGATTCCCGGCGAGAGTAAACAGTCGTTCCTTCCTCCATGAAAGCTACCTAGACTGATCTACCACCACCAATACCAAGGTATATATCGTCAACTGGTATGACATCATGTCCGCCATATTGTCTTCATCCGCTGGAGACCACCATCTTGTTTTCGTCTGCTAGAGTGTGCCGATACCATGTAGTATAATTATCTGGTCACCACACCTTTGACCTTGACCTTGAAATTTGACTTTGTCCTTGAAATTTGACTTTGTCCTTGTCGTATTGTCCTTGTCGACCATCATGGATCCGACATTTTATGTTCAGTACATGCTACCAGGAGCTACCACCTGCTGGAGTACGCCATATTGTGTGTGTACTTGTATTATAGAGTACATTTCCATCTGGATGATTTTATTCTAACCCGCTACAGTGCAGTAATCATTTATTATTACTGTGACACCCGCCATCTTGAAATATGGCCGCCATCTTGAAAATCCGTAATTATTTAGCTAGAAATTCGGGAAAAATTCCAAAATTCATTAAATAAATCACTCATTAACTTACATATTGATTCGATCCGCTCCAGTCCTTGGTTCGATCCCTGAATGATGCAAAACATTTAATTTTATATAAAAAATAATAATTTCAATAAACCATGTTCAAAATTCTTAAAGAGACTTTAAATCCTCTACTACCATCATCCTATCAGACACCAAGACCACCATATTGGAAATTCGTAATTGTAATGCTAGAGATTCGGGAAAAAGTTCAAAATTCATTAAATAAATTTGTAATCTATATACTGATTGATTAGATCGACTAAGGTCCTTGGTTCGACCCCTGGCCGATACAAAACAACTTTAATTTTAAAAAAGTACCAGAAAAGTGTAAGGTTCGAGAAATAAAACACCTCAAAGTCTTTTACAAACATAATATTTATTACACAATTTCTATCCTACTACAGAATCACTTGCGAAAGCTAACAACAATCTTATAAACATTTAGCCCTACATAGACGTGCAACGACTACTTCTTAGCTCCAAATGGCTCCCAAAGCTCCAACAGCCTTCAAATGCTTAACACAGCTCCAAATGGCTCCAAATGCTCCAAACGGCTCCAAATGCTCCAAATGTCTCCAGCAGCTCCAAATGCTTGACAGCTCCAAATGCTTCAAAAGGCTCCAAATGCTCCAACAGCTCCAAAAAAAAAGGCTCCAAATGCACCAATAGCCTCCAAATGCTTAACACAGCTCTAAATGGCTCCAAATGCTCCAAACGGCCTCCAAATTCTTGACAGCTCCAAATGTCTCCAGCAGCTCCAAATGCTCCAACAGCTCCAAAAAAAGGCTCCAAATGCTCCAAACGGCCTCCAAATGCTTGACAGCTCCAAATGTCTCCAGCAGCTCCAAATGCTCCAAAAAAAGGCTCCAAAAGCTCCAACAGCCTCCAAATGCTTGACAGCTCCAAATGTTTCCAGCAGCTCCAAATGTTTCCAGCAGCTCCAAATGCTCCAAATGCCTGACAGCTCCAAATGCTTCAAAAGGCTCCAAATGCTCCAAATGCTCCAAACGGCCTCCAAATGGCTCCAACAGCCTCCAAATGCTTGACAGCTCCAAATGTTTCCAGCAGCTCCAAATGCTCCAAATGGCTCCAACAGCCTCCAAATTCTTAACACAGCTCTAAATGGCTCCAACAGCTCCAAAAGACTCCAAATGCTTCAAAAGGCTCCAATTGCTCCAAGAGCTCCATCTTCAATTGGTTCCAACTGATTCCTATTACTTTTATCGAACTTGGCATGATTACTAACATGTCTTTATCAGTATACATTTTGACTGGCAGTGGTAACGTTTTTTACACCTTTAAGTTATAAGTTTTATTTAGAAATCAGATTTCGATAAATGATAGCTTCCATCTGGAAAGAAAATATATTAATTTATCTTCAAGTTTATACACATACATTTAATTTAATCCATTATTGTATGTAGCCAGCTTCCCTCAGTTCTTTGAGTATGAAGGATATTTCTTTAATGTTCGAATAGTTTCCTGCACAAAGCGATCCATGTAGTAGTCGTAGCCTGTTAACCAATATGTTAGGATCTTCCCATGAGGTATAATCAATCTCTTCTGCTGCCTTCATCATCCTTGCATGTTTATAATAAATATTATCTCTGGTGTTTATCGTTTTAACACCAACCACAAGGTCACTTTCGTCATCTTGCCAGTGATTATCACAAGCTTGATCAGGATAATTTATTTTATTACGTCGTTTCCATCGTTTTGGTCTCAAACCACCATCACAGTCTTCGCTCTTGCATGCTTTTGGTGCTTCAGTACAGTACTCAATCATGTCAGCCTCAGATGTGTCACCACAATCTTCAATCATGCCAGCTTCTGATGTGTCACCACAGTCTTCAATCATGTCAGCACCACAAACTTGATCAGGATAATTTATTTTATTACGTCGTTTCCATCGTTTTGGTCTCAGACTGCCATCACAGTCTTCGATCTTGCCTGCTTTAGGTGTTTCAGTACAGTACTCAATCATGTCAGCCTCAGATGTGTCACCACAATCTTCAATCATGCCAGCCTCAGATGATTCATCAAAGTCTTCGACCTTGTAAGCTTCAGGTGGTTCTCCATCTTTCACATTTTCATGGAGACGACTAGATATTGGAGTAAATATATTTTCATTTCTAATGTGGTTACAACTTCCTTCGTTTGTTTTAAATTTTAAATTATTATCTTGATCTAGATCAGTAATTTTAGCATTAGCTTTTTCGCCTTCGTTCCTCTTCCGCGATGTTGTAGCCCAGTCTTCGTTATCTTTATTCATCTTAATTGTACAGGTCTTGTAATGGCTATCCAAGTAATATCTTCTACCAAAGGATTTCTGACACTGACTGCAATGAAATGGTTTTTGACAAGGACCCAAATTACACTCGCTTCTCTCATGTCGTTTAGCATTCTTTCTCAAGGTAAACACCTTGCTACAGTATCTACAGTGATGACGTTTTGATACAGCAACAAATCCCGTTTCAGGATTCATATTAGTTATTGAGACTAATGCCAGATGCAAACTAAGAGTTTTAAATTAGATATATTACTTAAATAGAATTTTTTAATTATTTCATCAGCGAGAATTAATTTATCTCATTCAAAGGTACTTGTTGCAAGTAGTTCTGCTTTTCAACAACAGATGTCGCCACATGTTACTTGCAGGTAAATAATATTTAGTTCTTTTATGCGGGATGCGGGATGCTCACTAACGATCGCAAAAGAAGGATGGCTTCGCTAGACTCCAAGGAGAAGGAAGTTCGTCCATCCTGTTAGTGCTTCTTAGATTTCTCAGAGATTATTTGACTGAGTAATGATATTTTTTTTTTTTTAAATTTCCACCTGATAAAAATATTACAAGTGCTGATTTATTGGCAGAATTTCAATAATTAAATGCGACCTTGAATAAAAAATGACATGACTCATTAAGTAAAAAATTCTTCATGCAGAGATCGATTCCTCATCAGTAACCAGAAGCACTCGGAGAAAACCATCAGATGTCTAGTCAGGAATAATCAGAAGCACCCAGAGAAAACCATCAAAATATTGTCAAGAATAATCAGGAGCACACGGAGAAAACTACCATAATATTGTCAAGAATAAACGGGAGCACACGGAAAAATCCACCATAATATTGACAAGAATAATCAGGAGCACACGGAGAAAACCACCGCAAGTTTTCTTTGATATCATTATATTTCAGGAAAAAAATAATACTAAAAATAAAAATAAATTAATAAAAAATTAAAAAAAAATAAAATAAAAAAAATACATAAAATTCTGGCTTGTACTAGAACTCTATCTTTGTTCAACAATGAGAAGTTCACAAGCTAGCAGAATATATTTATGTATTTTTTTTTTATTTTTTTTTAAATTTTTTATTAATTTATTTTTATTTTTAGTATTATTTTTTTCCTGAAATTTTATGATATCAAAGAAAACTTGCGGTGGTTTTCTCCGTGTGCTCCTGATTATTCTTGTCAATATTATGGTGGATTTCTCCGTGTGCTCCCGTTTATTCTTGACAATATTATGGTAGTTTTCTCCGTGTGCTCCTGATTATTCTTGACAATATTTTGATGGTTTTCTCTGGGTGCTTCTGATTATTCCTGACTAGACATCTGATGGTTTTCTCCGAGTGCTTCTGGTTACTGATGAGGAATCGATCTCTGCATGAAGAATTTTTTACTTAATGAGTCATGTCATTTTTTATTCAAGGTCGCATTTAATTATTGAAATTCTGCCAATAAATCAGCACTTGTAATATTTTTATCAGGTGGAAATTTAAAAAAAAAAAAAATATCATTACTCAGTCAAATAATCTCTGAGAAATCTAAGAAGCACTAACAGGATGGACGAACTTCCTTCTCCTTGGAGTCTAGCGAAGCCATCCTTCTTTTGCGATCGTTAGTGAGCATCCCGCATCCCGCATAAAAGAACTAAATATTATTTACCTGCAAGTAACATGTGGCGACATCTGTTGTTGAAAAGCAGAACTACTTGCAACAAGTACCTTTGAATGAGATAAATTAATTCTCGCTGATGAAATAATTAAAAAATTCTATTTAAGTAATATATCTAATTTAAAACTCTTAGTTTGCATCTGGCATTAGTCTCAATAACTAATATGAATCCTGAAACGGGATTTGTTGCTGTATCAAAACGTCATCACTGTAGATACTGTAGCAAGGTGTTTACCTTGAGAAAGAATGCTAAACGACATGAGAGAAGCGAGTGTAATTTGGGTCCTTGTCAAAAACCATTTCATTGCAGTCAGTGTCAGAAATCCTTTGGTAGAAGATATTACTTGGATAGCCATTACAAGACCTGTACAATTAAGATGAATAAAGATAACGAAGACTGGGCTACAACATCGCGGAAGAGGAACGAAGGCGAAAAAGCTAATGCTAAAATTACTGATCTAGATCAAGATAATAATTTAAAATTTAAAACAAACGAAGGAAGTTGTAACCACATTAGAAATGAAAATATATTTACTCCAATATCTAGTCGTCTCCATGAAAATGTGAAAGATGGAGAACCACCTGAAGCTTACAAGGTCGAAGACTTTGATGAATCATCTGAGGCTGGCATGATTGAAGATTGTGGTGACACATCTGAGGCTGACATGATTGAGTACTGTACTGAAACACCTAAAGCAGGCAAGATCGAAGACTGTGATGGCAGTCTGAGACCAAAACGATGGAAACGACGTAATAAAATAAATTATCCTGATCAAGTTTGTGGTGCTGACATGATTGAAGACTGTGGTGACACATCAGAAGCTGGCATGATTGAAGATTGTGGTGACACATCTGAGGCTGACATGATTGAGTACTGTACTGAAGCACCAAAAGCATGCAAGAGCGAAGACTGTGATGGTGGTTTGAGACCAAAACGATGGAAACGACGTAATAAAATAAATTATCCTGATCAAGCTTGTGATAATCACTGGCAAGATGACGAAAGTGACCTTGTGGTTGGTGTTAAAACGATAAACACCAGAGATAATATTTATTATAAACATGCAAGGATGATGAAGGCAGCAGAAGAGATTGATTATACCTCATGGGAAGATCCTAACATATTGGTTAACAGGCTACGACTACTACATGGATCGCTTTGTGCAGGAAACTATTCGAACATTAAAGAAATATCCTTCATACTCAAAGAACTGAGGGAAGCTGGCTACATACAATAATGGATTAAATTAAATGTATGTGTATAAACTTGAAGATAAATTAATATATTTTCTTTCCAGATGGAAGCTATCATTTATCGAAATCTGATTTCTAAATAAAACTTATAACTTAAAGGTGTAAAAAACGTTACCACTGCCAGTCAAAATGTATACTGATAAAGACATGTTAGTAATCATGCCAAGTTCGATAAAAGTAATAGGAATCAGTTGGAACCAATTGAAGATGGAGCTCTTGGAGCAATTGGAGCCTTTTGAAGCATTTGGAGTCTTTTGGAGCTGTTGGAGCCATTTAGAGCTGTGTTAAGAATTTGGAGGCTGTTGGAGCCATTTGGAGCATTTGGAGCTGCTGGAAACATTTGGAGCTGTCAAGCATTTGGAGGCTGTTGGAGCCATTTGGAGGCCGTTTGGAGCATTTGGAGCATTTGGAGCCTTTTGAAGCATTTGGAGCTGTCAGGCATTTGGAGCATTTGGAGCTGCTGGAAACATTTGGAGCTGTCAAGCATTTGGAGGCTGTTGGAGCCTTTTTTTGGAGCATTTGGAGCTGCTGGAGACATTTGGAGCTGTCAAGCATTTGGAGGCCGTTTGGAGCATTTGGAGCCTTTTTTTGGAGCTGTTGGAGCATTTGGAGCTGCTGGAGACATTTGGAGCTGTCAAGAATTTGGAGGCCGTTTGGAGCATTTGGAGCCATTTAGAGCTGTGTTAAGCATTTGGAGGCTATTGGTGCATTTGGAGCCTTTTTTTTTGGAGCTGTTGGAGCATTTGGAGCCTTTTGAAGCATTTGGAGCTGTCAAGCATTTGGAGCTGCTGGAGACATTTGGAGCATTTGGAGCCGTTTGGAGCATTTGGAGCCATTTGGAGCTGTGTTAAGCATTTGAAGGCTGTTGGAGCTTTGGGAGCCATTTGGAGCTAAGAAGTAGTCGTTGCACGTCTATGTAGGGCTAAATGTTTATAAGATTGTTGTTAGCTTTCGCAAGTGATTCTGTAGTAGGATAGAAATTGTGTAATAAATATTATGTTTGTAAAAGACTTTGAGGTGTTTTATTTCTCGAACCTTACACTTTTCTGGTACTTTTTTAAAATTAAAGTTGTTTTGTATCGGCCAGGGGTCGAACCAAGGACCTTAGTCGATCTAATCAATCAGTATATAGATTACAAATTTATTTAATGAATTTTGAACTTTTTCCCGAATCTCTTGCATTACAATTACGAATTTCCAATATGGTGGTCTTGGTGTCTGATAGGATGATGGTAGTAGAGGATTTAAAGTCTCTTTAAGAATTTTGAACATGGTTTATTGAAATTATTATTTTTTATATAAAATTAAATGTTTTGCATCATTCAGGGATCGAACCAAGGACTGGAGCGGATCGAATCAATATGTAAGTTAATGAGTGATTTATTTAATGAATTTTGGAATTTTTCCCGAATTTCTAGCTAAATAATTACGGATTTTCAAGATGGCGGCCATATTTCAAGATGGCGGGTGTCACAGTAATAATAAATGATTACTGCACTGTAGCGGGTTAGAATAAAATCATCCAGATGGAAATGTACTCTATAATACAAGTACACACACAATATGGCGTACTCCAGCAGGTGGTAGCTCCTGGTAGCATGTACTGAACATAAAATGTCGGATCCATGATGGTCGACAAGGACAATACGACAAGGACAAAGTCAAATTTCAAGGACAAAGTCAAATTTCAAGGTCAAGGTCAAAGGTGTGGTGACCAGATAATTATACTACATGGTATCGGCACACTCTAGCAGACGAAAACAAGATGGTGGTCTCCAGCGGATGAAGACAATATGGCGGACATGATGTCATACCAGTTGACGATATATACCTTGGTATTGGTGGTGGTAGATCAGTCTAGGTAGCTTTCATGGAGGAAGGAACGACTGTTTACTCTCGCCGGGAATCGAACCAAGGACGTACATCGATATAATCAAACAGAATTCAAATACGTTAATTTTTTGATGAATTTTGGATTTTTTTTCATTAAAATCGGATATTAAATAAAGATTTTCAAGATGGCGTCCGATTTTCAAGATGGCGGACATGACGTCATACTAGGTGACGATATATATGCTTTGAAAAAAAGTGGTGGGAGTCAGTCTGCTAGCACCCACCACGGGGGAAGGATCGGTCGCCATTTTTAATTTTTTTTTGCACTCGTCGGGTTCGAACCGAGGACTTCGAACTCCGTGTCGTAAATGTTTGTTTTTTTAAATATTTTTTATTAAAAATTTATTAAGTTATTTTTTTATTAATTTAAAAATTTTTTTATTAACATCGGATAATAAATAAAAAAGTTAAAGATGGCGGCCGTAACGAAAATTGCAACGGTGACGTCATCATCCAATATGGCTGCCATGACATCCTTATTTTCAAGGTCGGCGGCTTATAAGCGGCTAGCTCTTAGGAGTTTTAAGCCGCTTTTAGGAGTTTTCGTTTTTTCTAGGGCAACGCGACTTTTGAGGATTTTCGAAATCCTAATTTTTGAACTGTGGAATTATTTGAGATTTTTTGGCGGAAATTTTTTCCACAGAAATGTAAATTTTGACGAATTTTGGGCAATTTTTGCCCAATTTTGGCGAATTTTGAGGGTCAAAGGTCAAGGTCAAACTTGTCCTGTTACGCTGTGTCCCGTTACGCTCATCCAAGATGGCCGCCGTGACGTCACAATCCAAGATGGCGGACACCAACTCTGGCTCCACGCGCCAGCGCCGTGCGCCCGGAAATACTTTCCTATACTACTCTTATCATTCTTAATTTTCCCATACAAGTAAAAAAACACCAGTGTGATATTAACAACGAAGCAATCAGTACCCTCATAAAAGTTCAATTAGTATTTAAATACTTTTTATCACTTTAAATCGCAAACCATAACTATTGTTTTTTTCCTCTCTCTGTGTTTAAATTGTTTTTATTGCCCTTTTTTTCAAGTATATATATTTTACAGACTTGAAACTTTACAGTAATGTTCCTTATGTTACGCAGAATGACATTAACCGAAAATTAGATCCAATGGGTGGTTAAAACCAGGCAACAGTGGGTACTTTGTCTGCATGAGAACAGGATTTTGCATTGTTTATGCCTTCTGCGTCTCCATGGCAACGGGCATCGCGCAGCAGTGGCGTACCCACAAGGAGGGGCATGTATAATGAGCGGCGCAAGAGTGATCTGCCTGTAGACTGCCGTAGCGAAGTACGGGTACATCAGTTGTACGTTGCGTGCACGAGTCGGGAAACCATCGGTGCTATTCATTTTCTCTCCGGTACATTATACAGCATTGTAATAAATTTTCACTGAATGTTTTTTTTTAATTTACCATTACTGTAAATGGGAGATGTGTCTTATTTTTTTTCCATTAGTATAGCCGTGCGAAGCCGGGTCGGGCAGCTAGTAATAACTAAGGTAATTATTCAATTTTGTTAACCTCCAAAAACTATTTTTCACCCCTTGCACTAATAATGTGAGTAGTATGTAATAGGGGCTAATGGCCCTGGCGTCTGGCGGTGGATTGTGATTGTCGGTCCGCCATCTTGGATTGTGACGTCACGGCGGCCATATTGGATGGGTGTGACCTTGACCTTTGACCTTGACCTTTTACTTTCAAATTAGCCAAAATGTATCCATAATTTGACCAAAATTACTCAAATTTCGCCAAAATTTCCATTTTTTTGGAAAAATATTCCGCCAAAAAATCTCAAAAAATTCCACAATTCAAAAATTAGGATTTCGAAAAACCTCAAAAGTCGTTTTGCCTTATAAAACACGAAAATTCCTAAAAACTACTTTAGAATCCGTGTCTACATCCTCCGATAAGACATTTTTTAGGAATAAGGATACCATGACCGCCATTTTGAAATATGACGTCACCGTTGCAATTTCCGTTACGCCCGCCATCTTTAAATTTTTTATTTACTATCCGATTTTAATGGAAAAAAATTTAAATTTATAAAAAAATGCAATTAATAAATTTTAATAAAAATATTTTTGAAAACATACATTTACGGCACGGAGCTCGGAGTCCTCAGTTAGAACCCGGTGAGGGCAAAAAAAAAGTTCGGAAAGATGATAAGCAACAGTTTGGCATAAGTTCCTTTATGCATTTTTCTTTTAGTCAAGATATTCCTGGAACAATTGTTGCACGAAAATTTATCAATGGTATGGTACTACATACTTTTTGTTTGCGGCAAGCAATGATGACCCCCGAATTTCCACCATGCATTGCTTATCCAGAAGGGAAAGTACCCATTAAAAAAAGATACTAGATGACATAAGAAAACTTCTGCCCTACATTCCCGAGGAGCATAAACAATTTTACATTGATATTTGTAACTGGCCAACAGCTGAAAACATTCATTTGGAAGTACATGATGATTAAATGTATATAATATTTTTGACACATTGTACTTGAGTAAATAAACTAATTTGTAGTAACATATGACATATTATAAATTTTTACTACAATTTTATCTGATAAACAATTGAAAATAATATAAATACTAAAATAACAATAAAATTAAAAAAATATGTGTAATAAAAACTTTTCCATACAAAATGGACTTCAGCCCAACAAATATTATTATTATTTTTCGACAAACTATGTATACAAGAACAGTAATATAAATAATTCATATAAGTGGTGAGAGTATTAGGTACCATATAAAAAAAAACGTGTAATTGTATTATTAAAATCTCAATGCACGGACTGTTTGTGTTTTTCTCAAAACACTTATTTAGGACTGAAGCCTTTTTTGCATGGACCGATTCAAATGTTTTGTATAAAAATTAAACCTTACTAAGGGAGTTTTGAATTTTTTTGTCCTCCAACCCTTTTTTTCCCACCCCTTGCAGTTACGGTTGGTCGTATCAAAAATGTATTTAATCAAAGGTATTTGGTATTACCCCTGCAAGTTATAAAATGTTCAAACGGATGTGATATTCATATTATTATGGGAGTTAAAGCGATTTTTCTGTCTTTCAAAAACCTTCCCCATTCAAACCTCTTTGGTCGGATATTGCCCACTAACGAACTCGACCGAGATTTTCCATGATTATATTTTATGTATCAATTTGGAAGTCTATGGACTATGAAACGATAAAGTATATAAAAAATTCCGAATGTCGCGCCGTGGTAACGGCTACAATAGGTAGTATTTCTTCTAAATCTACCGAAAAGTTTAGAGATAAGTAGGTCATTTATGGGTATGGTGAAGGCTATATTTTCGATATTTCTTTCAGAAAATCGAAAAATATGTTAATTATATTTTTTAAATAAATAGTAAGGGAAATTTAAATCTTTGGTTATAGAAAGTCAGGAGAAAATCAGAATAAATCACATTGCAGATTTGTGTGGACAACCTGGTTTAACTTGAAACTCTGCAGACAAAAACTGAATAATTTGTTATTGAAAACGTGTGTGCTTTTCGGCGAACACCTTAGAAACAATAACACGTGTCATAAAATACGCTGCACCAGTTTATTTAACAACTCTGCATAGACGTTTGCCACCTGAGAATAGAACATAAGCCTTGGCCATAGGCATCGTGGTCTTCATTACGCATTACTTGTAGCCTAAGTGCAGGTGCTTAGTAAATATCTTCGGAAAACGTTTACGCAATTTCCTTACTCGAATCGAAAAAAAATGATGGCTATCGTTTTCGGGACGAAAAAGTCTTCATTTGGGTTGATTAAATGAAATTTGGGGTCAAATTTACAGCAAAAAAAGAAAATTATTATTGTCAATTCGTTTAGTTTCCAGGCGGCGAACTACTAAGCAAATGGGTTAAAGAAACTGGTGAAATTTTGCTAAAACTGCTTGGAACTGAAAGGTGATTATGTGGAAATTTAAAGTATGTCTGTAGTAAACTAAAACTGTCGATAAGAACGTTTTCTCACGATTTTATTTTTTAATTACCAAACGTAAATTACTTTACGAATATTCCTCGTATACAGGCTTATGAAGTTGAGTCTAGTCGAAGTGGTAGATTGTACCGACAGTCCACCGGGCTTTACAGCAGCATTGGCGAAGTTACACAGCGTCTAGCTCCAAATGACCAACGCAGCCAATGAGAAGATTATTCGATTAAGAAGCTACTGGCAGAAAAGCTCTTATTCTGATGCGCTGTCGCCTAGGCCAATAAAAAGAGCCTTCTAGTGATCGGTTGCACGAAGAAGACCCCTGGCAGTATGAAACTGTGTGTACTTATACATATATACACGTAGTTACGGGGGAAAACAAATGTCCGCGCTGGATTGCAGTTAATTAATAATAGGGCCATGCATATTTCGCGAAAATATTCCGAGATTAGTTATAAGTTAAAACACTATAGCATCATCTGTGTGCCGTGATTTGGTGAGTTTCTGTCAGGTACATGTCTACTGTTACAACACCAATCACATTGATTCAGTACGGAAGCAAACGCGTCCTGAGTGGTCCGGTCAAATAAGGCAACGACTTCTCTCGCAGACGGCCGCCAACCACAAGGAAGAATTCCCTTGTTGCAGTCTAATAGGCGTTCAGATTTATTCGCGGAAAGTGCCTGCCCCTATTAATTAATTTTAGTTTTATTTTTCAACCAATATTTATACTATTAGATGCCTATTCCAACATTAATTTCACTTTTGCAACTCCAATATTCACTCTCCCCACTGAAGCCTGTCTCGATAGTGGCTCTCTCCCCTGTTCGTCTCTTACCGAGAACCTCGGTCCCAGCGCACTGCTTCGCACCACTCGCCCATTCCGCCGCGCACACGACACCGTGCCCAAGTGCTTTGGTCCACGGCCCGTCGCTTCTCGCCCGCTATCGCTTGCCAAGGAGTCACTCCCTCTCTCTCTCTCTCTCTCTCTCTCTCTCTCTCTCTCTCTCTCTCTCTCTCTCTCTCTCTTCACTTCACTGCTCTCGCGGGTCATCCGTCCCGGTTATATACCTCTCAGCCCCGCTCTGGAAAGAGGTCTCGTGGGCCTTCGAAGTGTCATCAGGAATCCCTGACCTAACACTCGAAGCTCCAAGAACAATGATGTCCTAGTTACGCCACGTCACGCAGACGGGGCTCTGGAAACGTGCCGAACCCTCGGGGGAGGTAGATAGGTGTCGCGCTAAGCGGATTACCGTGCCGGTAGGAGACGGGCGGGCACTACCTGCATCGCGCCCCGCCCGCAAGCTGGCGCGCTGTCCCTCTGACCAGCTCGTCGCTGGCCACGTAGTAACACACACATGCACGCCCGCACATTATATATCTGTACCTCGGAGGCACTAGACACTATTTCACAATGACCGCGTTTTCCCTGAGAGCAGTTTAAAGACTTTTAATGAATACTCAACTATTTTCTATCCAAAATATGTGAATTTTTGACATATCGTAGATCTAAGTGCCACTAGAAATACCGTCAAACGATGATCAATTTAATGGTTAAAAGTTCATTTTGCCAAAAAGTGGACTTAAGTGTCTTATGCCTTCGAGATACAGTTATATGAACTTGCCATATTCTAGATCTCAGTTGATTTCTCAATCCTGAAGATGCCTGCTGCAATGCAGAGAAAAACGTCTCGGTACACATACAACTTCGACGCGGCTCAAACTAGAAAGCCAAGATAGTTGATTAGGTGGTGCATGTGAAAGTCTGCCAACTATTTTAAGTAACGTGTGTTACAGTTTACAACCGCTGATTTGGAAAGTTAGTAATACAGATAAAACATATTTATTGCTGTATCCCAGGCGCAAGTCTATCCACCTTTGAAAAAAATTTTCGCCTTAATTTACGAATAAAGCTGATCACCTAAATTATTTAGGTGTATTCACAAATTTACTGAATTATCTACGAAAATTTTCGGTATAGAGTTAAATTATTTCGAACAATAAATCAATATTCTTATATTAAAAAAAAAAATTATCAAAATCAATTTGAATTTCCAGCAAAAACCTTGTTACGAATAACTTTTCGGTATTTGGAGATAATACTTCGTTGAGAAGTCCTTGTTTACCGTAGTTTGTAGCAGAGCACACGGGACTCGCCGACCGGGGAGTGCAGATTGCCGCTCCACGTGACGTCAGCTCCTGGCGGGGGGTCGCGGGTAATTAATTACTGCACCGCCGGGGCGGAGGTGCGCCCCAGAAGCCCCGGCACGAGACGGGGGCGCGAGCGGAGGTTCCTGCCGCTGCGTCCTCCGGAGGTGGACGCTAGCATGCAACACGCGCGTCTCCGACAACATCCCACCCCTTGCGACGGCGCCGTGAAGGGGGGAGGGGGGGGGGGTTGTGGGGTTAATTCCGCGAGTCCGCTCTCCGGCCAGCTGCTCCCGGAATTTCCTCTGGACTGTGTGCGTCCTCCCCTCAGAGTCCCCACTCCCCCCATCGCACCACCAACACACTCCTCATCAAGTAATGACGTAATGACGCTCTTGGTCGGTGGGTCGGGGCTCCGGGCGCCGATCCATCCACTTCATTGTCATCCGGGACGTTCAAGGCCAGGAACCCAGAGCCGGAATTACAACAGTCCGTCGCATACGTCCGTCCGTACTTCAAAAGTTTTGTAACTTCGTACTGTTTTTTTTTTTTTTTTATGGACGGACGGATGAAATCGTGACCTACAAATGTCAGCTAGGTTTTCGCGTGTCAGATCTTATTATGAGAAGGTATTAAAGTTTGTTTAATTGTTTAGTTGGTACTTCAAAAATTATTTTTTTAACTTTCTTTTGAACACATTTCAAATGCGGGTTTTTTTTTTTTTTTCAAATAAAAATTGTCCGTGCTATAGAAGTGTATTAACTACTCATATTAACTCTGGAAATGTAGGAAGAAAAACAAAAGAAAGAAAAATAATTGAGTTTATTGAGTAATAAGCGCTTAGCTTATACGAATATTTAACTACTGTTATCACGTAAGAAAAATTTTCTCCAAAATCTACGATTGCTCAACAGTTGTCAGTTAGATCGGCCATAAGGTGTATTGAAGTGTCGTGTGGTCTGAGCAAGTATATGATCGTAAGTGTACTGAAATGCAAGTGTCCTAATTAATTTCGGGTGTTTCTTGTAGTGTAAGGATGCGCGAGCCGCTCGAATGAAACACTTTTGAACACATGCATGGATAATTAGCCCATCCGCTGTGACATGGCTTGATGCATCAGTTCAGACCGCAGTGTAAACATGGACATAGAGCGAGTTTAGTATTCTGCGCACCGCGCCAGGATACCAGGGCGTATCTAACTCAAAACGAAATAAGGGAAAAGGCGGGGGGAGGGGGTTGGTAATTGTTGGAAAGGAGGGGGGGGGGATATTTCTGAAAAAGTGTAATCCTATGAGAAACTCCAAATGAGGCAGTTCTCGTGACTTATCACATATGACACAAAGTCTCTGTTTCGTAATAAGTCTCTTTCAAATGGTTTAAATACCAACAACCAACCTGTTAACAGATTTTTTGAAATTTTTGTTTATATTCTTTGTGAAGCTGTCCCGAAACTTCCCCCCTCCTCCTTCTTCTTGGATATATCCTTGCGAAGATATACATAATTCCGTAATAAATGCATTATGTTTACCCAAGACCGAGTATAACCAACTGCGTTGACCTTCGTTTTATAAATTCAAACCGCACATTTGCAAAGATTGCCCTTGCGCTTTATTGATACTTAGTCATAGCGAACACAAGCCGTATTGGAAATTGAAGTCGTTTAACTCGAATGTTATGTTGGTTGGAATGAGTGGTATTCCAATTAGATAGTTCATCTTTTTCCACCTACTAATCATGTGCCATTGCATAACTTTAGCTTATTATTGTTTCGGAGTAATATAATTATTCAAAGTTTCAAATTCAGAACGTGTGACGGTAATCCGGTAACATCGAGTGATTTAAGAATTTCCGTTGGAAAATACACTACTTCACTTTGGTTTATATCATTGATCTTGGAATTATGGGAACGATTGTAGTGCTCTTCTTCTTCTTCTTCTTCTTCTTCTTCTTCTTCTTCTTCTTCTTCTTCTCAATTAAATCATAAAACTGTTGCTATTTATTGCGAAAACACAAACTACGATCAACTTAAAAAAAATAACGAAATGAATTGAATGCAACAACTATAAACCAAAATACTCACATTTTGCTTTTCCAAAATAGTTAATTAAATAACTTACAAGGCAAAACTAATGAATTGAATATAACATTCAGTATCAAATTAACTCACTTTTTTTTCGAAAACAGATAATCAAAGCACTTCTCATATAATCAAATCACTTCCAACGATTGATTATACACATCAATGTCAACGAAAACAACAACTTTTCACTTCTTCAACTCGTAAAACGTGTACTATGGCAAGAGGAAACAAGGGCCGGCGGAAAAAGTTTATTTTCTTCTTTTTTTCGTGCGCGCAGTCCAAGGAGAATATATTCATTCCTTAAAGACCTTCCAGAGATATTTAGGTTCTAAACTACATATTAGCAGAATGTGAAGGGGAAAAAACGTAAAATTTTATATTTAAAAATGTATTTTTTTTTTCAAAAACTTTTAGACCCGTATATATTTGGAACCGAACACCATAATTTTCAAATTCATGCTTCTTACTTGAAAATGACGGACTTCCCGGTTAATTTTCTGATATTTTTACGGAGGCTGATTATATATATCCCGACATTATGTTCATGTATTTCAATTTTTTTTTCTATGAAATAAATTTTCAGTAACTTAAATTTCAATCTCATTCGTTGCTATGTGTTACTTTTCCGAGCACTGTGAAGGCTGCAGACAAATGGTGACACGTAAATACCTACCTTACGGTTCCTTGATCCGTTTCCGTTTTTACGTTTCCGCGTCACTGTGGAACGCGCCTAATCCGTAAATGCCCCGCAATACGCAATCTTTGCCACAGTCGTTCAGCTTAAATACCGCCGGAACGACGGGAGCGTCACACTTGTTTCAACCTCATCCGAAATTGCGACTCCTTGTTCTATGATTGCAACTCGCAGCACGCACACCTGTGACTCAGCTATCTTTCTCTCTCTCTCTCTCTCTCTCTCTCTCCATTCACCAGTCGACCAGCCACGCTGTACCAGGGTCCCCAACCATGCAAAAATATTTCGTACGAACTTTTGCAGTAAAAAGGTACTATATTTGAAGAAAAACTACTAGATTATTTTAAAATATTGTTTTACGCTATTAAATAGTACTACATTGATACTTTCTTAAAAATTAACTCAATTTATAAGACCAGTGAACCAACAAGAAATATGATATGAAAAATGGGAAAACTTTACTAAGTGTTGCAAGCGTCAGTGATTTTTACACCTCCTATTGCAATCTCCAAGAATGTCATAATTTTAAATCTTACAATATACACAGTTATTGATTTAATTACTATTACATGTTTAGTATTTAAAATAATTCTGTTACATGATTTAAAATAGTTATACATTAATCAATCAGTTATTTAATATTATATTTAAAAATTTATAGGGTTCTAACTTAAAAGAAAAACAAACAAATATATTCATTAACTTTTTTAACACAGTTTGCTAAAATAATAAGTTAGTCTGAAACAGTAAAATCTATTAGCTGATAAATATTTTCTTGAAGTAATCCATTTCATAAAATGAGCCATGTTCATCAGCATTTTATCTAGACATACTTAGATTGCATTCCTGCTACCTGCTGCATCGTGATTATCCTGCATTCCTGGTATGTAATGAGTAAAATAAGTAAAAGAACTCTGCGACTGATAATAACCTTCAAATAACATCCCAGTAAAATTAGTTACAAGGTTGTACCAATCTATATACATTGTCGATTTTAATAATGTACTGAGTAACAAGTCTTAAATATTTGATAAGCATTTTTCTACCTAATATTATTCCATATATTTTTAAGTACTTTTTGTGTCATTCTAAACTTAGTTGATTAGGTGTGTAGGTACAATACATAATTGTATTATGCTGAAAGGTTTTTTTTTGTATTTGTCGTGTTTATATTCTTGTTTATATGCGTTTTGTGTTTCAGTATTACTTTATCTTTCTGTGTGCTTGTAGATGTATTGCACTTTCGAATCACTGTTTCACCACAGACAACACTACCACAATAAAATACACAAAGTTCGTTTTCAAATCACAATACACTCTCGGTACTATGCAGTCAATAACCACACACTCAAAACTAAAACTCTACACAACTATTACAGTGGTAATCCAGTATTAAAAAATGTCACCTTGAATCATACATTTGAAAAAAGAATAACTCATTGAATATAATGTTCTACTATAATGTATCGTGGTTTAAAGCATTGAATTCAAATATCAGTAGAATAGCGCTTACTTTAAACCAGCAGGCATGTGGTTCGCGATGTCATAATCAACTTAAGAATATTCCAGATGGACAAGAAACGTCACAAGTATAGATAATGTGCTGCATAATATGACTGTTTTTGTTTGTTAGGGAGACCCATGGGAGGGTCCCACTTCTTACACCCTTCGCTTCGCATAATGAGCTCCGTGGCTAATGGAAATTCTGTGTACCCTGAAGAAACTCTATATTAACCTCTGGTATTTAAATTTTTCAGTTCCAAAGAACAAAAAATTATTATTATTATTATTTTGCCTAAATATTTTCTGCAAATTGCATTATACCAAAATTATGCATGGTTTTCTTTATTTTGTATATAAAATTAAAACAAAAACATGCTATATCTGAATTTCATTCGTACGAAAACTAACCTAGCTTCCACAGTTAACGAATACTCATTTGTACTTAAAAAAAGATGTATAAATGTTTTATCGGTCACGTGAATAACTATATTATTCATTTTCAGACTTCGTGAAAGCTTTATTTTATTACATGCATACATAAATGTTAGTGTGCTGGTGTAGTTTACATGTATGTGATAAGAATTCATATGTAGTTATTAGTTTGATTGAACTCTTCTAAAGAGAGATCTTAAATCTTCTGTTTTCAGGGGGCTAAATAAATTTTATTTTTAATTGATTTACTTCATGTGATATTTGATTTGATAGCTTATAATTGTAATGAAATAAGGTCTTAAATATGTTATTATTAGGGGGCTTGATAAATTTATTTTAAATAGATTTCATTCATTTCGTACTTGATTTGATAGCTAGTAATATAAACAAAAAAATTTATTTCATGAACATGAAGATTATAAAGTAGCCTACTAACAAACGGAGTAAATTACATTGAAAATATAAGTGAAATAAATTAAACAAACTATAATGTTATGAACAGTTTATTCTCTTGGTGTTATTTAATCCTAATTGCTTGTATTTTTTTAATTTTATACTAGCTAAACTCGGCTACGCTTCGCTGTGGCTCAGTCTGATGTGAAATGAACAGCAAAGTAAATCAAAATATTCTAGCGAACATAGATTCACCAAGGAAACACATCATTCAATTTAATACCTTGCTTTGCGTTGCTGAGGCTATGCTGTGGAATGAAAGGAAAGAAAGAAAATTATTATTTTTTCACTTTAAATCATTTTATTTAAAGGTAATGGATGAACTAAATTTCTTGCATGTCCGTTTACTGCATAAATATAAAAATCAGATGGTTTACCGACTATTGAGCATGCCATGTATAATTGCCCATAAGAGAAGCATTCGTTTTCTAGATTCAAACCGCACACCTACAAAAATTGCCCTTCCGCTTTATAGATAGCCATAGCGAAAGCAAGGCGTATTGTAATTTGAAACCTTTATAACTCGGACGCTATGTCGGTCGGAATGAGTGGTATTCGTGGAAGTAGTCCGTAATCACCTTTGAGGTCCAATAAAAATTGTTGCTTCAATTATAATTTTAATCATTTTTAACTACTAAGCGTGTGCCATTGCATAACTTTGGCTAATTGAAGTTTCGGAATAATAAAATTGGCACGTCCGATTTTAAAATTCTGAATGTGTGATGGTAATCCGGTAACATCGAGTAAATTAAAAAATTCCGTTCGAATATTTACTTCTTCACTTTGGCTAATCACTGAGTCGATGGATTTGTATATCACTGTTTCACCTGCGATTCTGATTATAATGATGAAGTTCATACCGTATACGTCGACATTTATATCCGCTATAATGGCTCTTCTGCTTAACCATGCGTGATTTCAATAATTTGTTTCGATGCTATGGCAAACCTTGTCTACTAATTCTTCTTTTAAATTCACGATATTGCAAAAAAATTAGATGGAAAGGTGAATTTTTCTTGTTTCTGGATTTGTAGGTACAGTGATGTTACCGACCTCGATTAATTGTCTTGAAAATATTTCAGCTGTTGGATCGTTTTGAAGCTGTACTCTCATATTTATTGTTAAAAGTATTTTTTTCTGTGTTCCAAAAAAAATATTTCAAACAGGCATTCAGTTCATCGAAAGATATAACTGGATGCGTTTGCCTGAAGTCAACGGATATTAACACCAATGCTCAACCTATTTTAACCTGATTATTTCTAAGACTTTCAATGTATCGTCTAATTCTTCCAATGACTTATTGTAAGCCAACTCCTTAAACAAGTACTATGGCAAGCGAAAACAAAAGAAGGTGGTAAAACATCATTTTTCTTTTATTCTTTTTTTTGTGCGAGAAAACCAAGAAGAATATATTCATTCCATAAAGATTATAGTATCCTTTCTCCAGAGATAATTAGGTTCTAAACTACATTACAAGAATGTGAATAGATCGTATAAAAACTTTATTTAAAAACGTAGGTATATTTTTTATTTTCCAAAAACGCTCAGATTCGTTTATGTTTTTTTTTTTTTAACCGAACACCATAATATGAAAATTCATGTTTCTTACTTTGAAAATTGCGAACTTTCCGGAAAAATTAATGTTTATTTTAAATATTTTACTACTTTTTGAGTTTTGCGAAAACAATCCTGTGGATGCTAAAATCATTCTATGTATATGTGTATATATATAATTTTCTCGCCAAATTCTGATTTTATTTGCGGTTACGATATAAATGAATCATTTGTGGAAGATAAAAATCTTATGCTGCTTTGAATTTGAATAATGGACCTAGCTTCAGTCTCGTTTTCTTAAAGTGTCTGGAATCTCTTGTAAAAAGGGACGTCGCTCATTCTCTCAAGTTCTATCTCGCCGTTCTTCGTCATCGAAGGCGAAGAAGTTAGGCGTTCTGGCGATTCTGTCCTCTTTTCCCCCGTGCATTCACCATTCTTCTCCCCTGGAAACCACTAAATGAGGTTTCCAATCAGGGATGTAATACAATCATCTTCTTCCACAAAAAGCTCTTGTGAGAGTAATGTCACTGCGAGGTTCGTGACAAAGGGAGACTTCCCAAAACCTTGTCCGTTCGCAGAAAACCCGGGAATTTATTAATGGATGGATAGAGTTTACGGGCACTTTTTCTGGTGCATTTTTTTTCTAACAAAACGTGATTGGCTGGAACATTTAGCATCTTCGTGTTAAATTAGTTTACTTCTCACTACCGTTTCCTTTGGGTAAAAATAAATCTCCATCAATTACATTTCCTTTTTAAAGGTATTCACACTGTATTCTACATTATGTCGTTAAAAAACGTCAATTAATTTGGAACATTTACCACTAAGCTTTATATGTAAGAAATCTACAGGAGTTAAAATCACCTTGATGTATTTATTCCTCGGTACAAATAAGTTTTTACGAACACAACTTATTACATTATCTACTATTTTATAAATACGTCAAATAGTTTTAATTTACTCGTGCAAACACAAACTGTAATAGTTTTCAAATATGTTTAGCAGATTCTATGGAGAATACGTATAAGATATATCAGATAAGGTCTTTAAACGATAAAAAAGTCAAATATTAGAGGCAATAGTAAAATTTGGTTCTAGCACAGAGAACCATAAAAATTAATCTGGTATAGCTTACAAATCGCGGTAATAAGTACAACTAAAGCAGGCAAAAAATATCACTAGAAAAACTAGATTTAAAAATATATATATATTTTAAAGGTTTCTAAATGTCAACCTTACTCATTTTAGAGTTTGTGTGAGATTATTGTTTAATAACCTTTTTAATTTGTAGTTTTTAATCGCGTTAACTGATCGATTTTGTAGGAATTCATTTTAGGCGCACTACTCGAATTAGTTATTTTGAAAAGTTTTGTTTAAGCATTTTATGATATTTTAAATAAGAAAATTTGAGATGCTACTAAATATGAGGTGCTTGTGTTTTTCTGTTACGGTCTATAAAAAAAGCATTTTGTAATAACTTAATCCACCAGTGGCATTTTAAGTCCCATCCCGTGATTTTTAAGGCCACCAATCTCCTGTAATACAAAAAGAAATCTACTTAAATTAAAGTTGTATGAATACAGAGACAGAGTACGTAGTTGTATCAGCAACGTACTGTTTTATACTTAACCAATAAGCAGCCATTTTATATTTAAAAATTAAATTATTTCAGTAAATTTTGTTGGATTATGTTCCAAATCAAAAATTATGGTAATAACTATTTTGTGTAACGTTTGCTATAGGAAAAAGTAAAAATAATAATAATAATTTAATTTTAAATACACATTCTTGAATAAAGAGAAAATTTTGTGAACCACCTTCATTTTTTTTTATTGGAAAAAGTTCTTAATGGATACCCGTCTCTGAACATTCCTTTGGACAGGTTCACTACCTGGTGTAACGGTGCGCTCCGTGGAAGATAAACAATTATTCCGCGCGGTCTTCTCTGCTGTTCCAGCGAATGACGTGGTTACGTGTTTACAGCAAACATATTTATGAACATAACGCCATAGCTGGTTTTCGCTGTATGAATTGGACAGGAAATATGAATACACAATCACACAGAAGAACAAGCCAAAATCAGGCGATGTAAACTGTGTAAAAGTATAGGAAATTCAGTAGAAGGAATTACTCAGAAAAAAAAATCACAGATCAGAAGAACACAGTTGTAACAAGAGCAGAAAATAAGGACAAACAATATCCTTAGACAAAACAGTGAAAAAAAGACGGATCCAATGAATGATTAAAAAAAAAAAAACAGATCTTCCGGTTAAGACAACGACAACACAATCGTTTGTGCGTAATGATGGGAACAGATGTCAGTTTCCGAAACGTGGCAATTTTTTTTTTGTCTTGGGAAGCCTACATTGTTCATCTGTGCCGTGATATTTTTTTTTAATTAATTCCTTCTATGGATTCCTCTGTGATTTTTTTTTTATGCTTTCAAACACTTGACATCGCCTGTTTGTGTATTCATATTTCCTGTCTATTCTTGTGGTTTTTCCCATGACATAAAGTTACAACCAGCAATAGTGTAGGTCCATGAAAGTGTTCCAAATCAATCTGCTCCGCTGCAAGAATCATGCAGATGACGAGGTCGTGTGTTCTCGGTAGCCCAGCCCCCAGTCGACGCGCTTCGCGAGCATCTCTGGAATGCTATCACGTCCGCCTCCACCCTTCCGCCCGGCGTGTTTGGAAGCTCGTTTAAGTCCACGCCGAGGGCCTAAGATTCCCCCCTCTGGGCGAGCGAGTTCCTGAAGGGGATGTCTTGCGACCAACTCGCTATCGCCGCAGAGTTACGGCATTTTCAAGCGACCTTCCCCTGAAGGTACATAGTCCGTAGTACATATACACTGTTTAAATTTTTCACCTTAAATTTACGAAGAATGCTGGTTACAAATTATCCGGAGATCTTCATAAATTTACGGCTATCTTTGTAACTTTACGGACACCGTGTTAACTTAACTTTGAACATGAATCCAAAAGAAAATTCTTGGTTTATCAACAATACATTCAAAAACTGGTTAATTCAACAGGCAGAACACTCGTCTTTTTCCTAAGTGTATGTTTACCTTTGTTACCCCTAAATCTTCTGATACTTGGATTTGAATGCAGGGGGTGGAGTAAAATAAAATATGCTCTAAATAACGAATACACATGATCCCACGCTCTCTCTCTTTCTCTCTCTCTCGCAAGGGAAGGTGATATCAGATCTTTCTGTTCAGCTCCCAAAAATAAACTAGCAAATGTACATTTGTAATAGCAATTACATTTTCAAAATGGTGACTAAGATTTTCACATGGCTATGATTTTAAAGTGATTAAGCTATATGGATTAAGGTTAAGGTGTGAACTTTGTTACCTAAAAAAATCTTGAGATTAAAATGCCACATTAAATGATAAGTGACGAGTTAAAAGAGGTTATAATATTTCATATTTTAGTGTGTAGATGATTCAAAAGGCCCCAAGCTTCGTACCAGAGATCGGAAACTAATATTTACTAAAAAAAAAAGTTTTTTCAGAAGACATTTTCTGTTCCTTGACGGTCAATATCGCTATACGACCTCCAGCATCGCTCACATTTATAGCCTAGTCATTTTTTTTTTTCCAAGTTATTTGGTGCCTGATGCATTCTCGGAGCTCCCGTCGCCTCAAGCCTTTCCCTGCATAACAGCGATGCGTAAATAGAATCCTGCCTTGGCGTTTATAGAAGGCAATTTCCTCCCCGCCCGCGTGTCATGGAGCTGTGGTCAGCGAAGGCGATGTGTGTACACAGTATGGTGCAGCGCACACAAAGGTTTAGCTTATCGCGTCTCTCTCTCTCTCTCCCATCCTCCCTCCCATGAATTCCTTTTGCACGTTCCTTTTCGCCGTGTACGTACAACTGACAGCAGCAGGTCGCCCGGTGCAAGAATGTGAGGAAATTAAGTTTCCACGCATGAATGGCTCCAGCGAACTCGATAACCTGAAATTTATGTTTGCGTCTCCCTTCCCTTACCGCATTCATCCCGCCGCGCCGGTGGGTTTGTGAAGACCTTCTACCGCGTTCACGACTCTATGCGGCGCCATCTTAGATTTTTCCCTATTTTTGCTATAATTATAATATTGAGCTACGTGTCTCTATTTTTTTTTGGCATGTTAAAGCATAAATCAAATCTCCCAGACCTTATATGCCTTGTTGAGACCACATATTTACTAACAGGCTCTAGGTTGTAAGCGCGTCGAGAAAATTACATTATTTCACGCGGTCTACTACTACTATTATGATAATCACACCAGTTCACAAATGTTGACTTTAACAAGTAGCCACAGCTAAGTCTTATGCAACGTTGACCCTAAAAAAATTTAACTGTAGCTTCATTGCAAGCGGTAGCAAAATATTTGAAATTGCAAGACGGCGAGGCCAAGAAAAATTGAGTTGGTTTTTCTCCTGTACAGGGTATATTGCTTCACTCTCGCAAAGAGACTTCAAAATCGTTCACGCGCCCTCCTTGTTAGTGTGTGTTCAAGACACCACTGGTACCGGACCAAAAGAAAAGAAACATAAATCCCCACTGCTATAAATTAGTTAATTTACGGAAATTTCGACGTGGAATTTACCTCAAGTAAATGAAGTTTTCCTCGTGATTCCATGTAACTGATTCTTCGTCAAATCTACAGCGGATTCTAATTTCTTTTTTTCTTTTTTTTCATATCCCGTTGTAGAAGTAAGACGAGTGTTTTTCTATAAACTTACCCAGTTCCTGAATTTTTTTTTTATTGATTCTCATGTTTAAATTAGGTGAATTCAGAAGCCGGAAATTTATACTTTGTAACCGGTGTCCTTCATGGTTTTAAGGCTCAGTCTCACACCAAATGTGGTAATTATTTTAAGTTTATTCGTCATTACTTTTATTTAATTTATATTTTATTTAATTAATTAATTTATTTATTTAATTTATTTAATTTATTTGTTTCTATAAATTTTAACTCGATACCTACTTGCCCTGCCACACATATTTTAAACATATATTCACTTAGTGAAATATCATGGGTGTAGAAAGTCGCGCAAGAGATGATAATTACGAAGACTTGGGCGCCTTTTAACACCAACGATACTACACTTTGTGATTATAGGTGGAAATTTTTTTTCTTTCAGAACAACAATTGCAAGGGAGGTATTAAGTTCAAATTTTAGAATTAGTCAATTAAAAATTATGACCCAAAAAAACGAAAAAAATTGGTTGTCTGCAAAGTCGGTTTACGGACGATAGTTTAACGTGACAACATCATAACAAAACATTGATGAAAGGATTCCATACTTTTATAAATAAAATTGAATCATTTTTATTGAATTATCACTATTTTGTATGGATACAAAGAAGGAGCGAAATGAAATCTATAATTTAATTGATAAATTTACTTTTATTTGCACTCATTAATTCAAATATGTTTATTAGTTTAACGAAGAGATTATTTTAACTATAACTTTTATACATGTTTGCTATTTAACTTCTTCCAATCTGTGTTATTCTGTTAAGGATAGGACGATGATAGGAAAAGTAAGAAACGAATGGGAGTGTTTCAAGTTGAATGTGCCTCGAAAAAGTCAAATCGATGGTTGTTACAATCTAGTGGAAGAGAGATAGATGCGGCGCAAGCGTGCAATGAGCGTAACGGGACACAACGTAACGGGACAATGTGCGTTACGGGACACTTTTTTCGTGCGTGCAGCCGGCGTTCATCGATTTATTAGACGTTGTCACGTCAAAAATAAAACGACTTGGCTTGTGAGATCGAAAACTTAAGGTGAAAAAATCTTAACAGTGTGCTTTTCCTCACGTACAACAGAAACATTGGTGTTCCTCGCAAACCCACCAGTTTATTCCTTCAGCCCCGCGGTTTGGCTGACCTCGCAGGAGACGCAGGGTGGGAACTTTGCCAGACGCGAACTGAGAATCTGCGCGGGCGAGGGCCTCGCGGCAGGGCGAAGGGCGGACAGTGTTTTCTTTCCTTTTTCCTCCCACGGGTGAGGTAACCGCCGGGGTGGAAATCCCCTTTCCCGACGCTACAGAGTTTGGGAAAGGAAAGTTTGAAGGGGCGAGTTTGCCAACACTTCGTAGCTGCTTAAGGAAGTTCGTACATTCAAGAAACTGTGCGAGTGACTGACCAGTGTTTAAAAAAAAAAAAACGGAAGACTGTTTCAAGCGGTACAGAAATATTTTAATATATATTTCAACTAAGGTTAAAAATTATGCATCCAAAGAACTAGTAATCACCTTATAAAACACTTATAAAGAACCTAAATAAAATAAACGTTCGGTTAGCAAAACTTGTTAAAATTAGTTTTTTGTGTACTAATGTAGGCCTTCGGGCGTTATCAGTTACTTTACTTCTATGGCATTAAAAAAAATTAACTTTAAACTTTTTAAAACACATACACTCACACACTAAGTATATGTTTTTATAGTTTTTTCTTAAACGACTTAAATATGAAAATAATTCCTACACACAAACATTGTTAGCTTTGAGCAGATTTAAAATTTAATATTTAATAGTAAAAATTTCATATCGGATTTATTTCAATCAACATGGTGTCGAATAAATTTAAACATTTCTCTAGTCTCTGAGATGTTTTATGTGCCACGCTATATCTTACTACATGATTATCTTCAATTTAATGTCAGAATTTTATCATATTTTTAAGTTAAATTATTTCTTGTCATGACTATAAATTATAACAAAAGGATTACAGGATGAATTTACTATTTTAAAGTTTGTTTTTTTAACACTTATAGTTCAAGAAATCAATGCAGACGGATAAATAAACACCGATCTGCCATATTATTTTAGATCTGCCCCTAAAGAAGTATAACTTCCGTTCGCAAGTAGTTCCATTCGCACATGCGCGCTAGCAGACGAAAGATAAACTTTCATTCACAACAACGCCCCTAAAGCAATATAACTTCAAAACAGAAATTAATTGTGATATAATGAACGTACAGAATAAAATGAAATATTTAAAGAAATCATTCGAACTCCTTAAATTTCTGGCATAGACGCTTTACGTACAGTCTAAAAAAATGCATTTCATGATGTTACAAACGTTAGGTCTCGCCAGTTGGTTCCGTCGTGTCCTTTATTGACAGGAATTAAGTCACGTGTGTTTCCAAAACGCCAATCGGAAAAAATTATACACGTCTACCTTTATTTCCAGACGTCCGTTTTGTGTGAGTAGTTGACTACGAGTTATTCTAATGGATTTATTGACTACCTTGGACTTTTATTTTATTCGCACAACTTAGCGTTTCATATAACTTCGACTATATCTATAACGACACAAACACACATGTCCGTGACATCTCGCTCTCATAGCTAGTATTTTGTCAACTAGGCTAGTTTTTTTTTTTTTAATTTGTAGTTAGGGTTTGCATCTCGTGGATAACGAGGCCATTAGAGACGGCAGTAAACAACACCGCTGGGGGGGGGGGGGGGGGTGAGGACTCGGCCGTTTCCCTCAGTAACAAACAACCAAGCATCCGCCTGGAGCTATCTCGGGGAGAATATGGAAAAGATATCAGGGTAGTATAACCAGGATTATACAGAAAGTGATCCCATCGTAGTTCTTACCACAATCATATATATATATATATATATATATATTCAATGCCACAAATCATCTCGCTCCGTAGCTCAAACTTGGTGTTACGCCATTCTTCGTCTGTCACCACGGCGGTTTTTTTTTTTTTTTGGCTGAATATTCTTTTGACCGCTTTTCTTAGAGTGCACAATGCAGTCGTCTCATGAATGCACTAAAAAAATTTTTATCAATATACAACCCGCAAACAATTTACCTAGAAGATATTACCCATTATAAACTGGCAACCGCAACCGTTTTAACCGCATAGCGTGACACTGGCCTAAACGAAGCTTACAAATAGATCGGCTGCTCTAAAAATTTGATTATTTTTTTACGAGGTACGGCTAGGCATTACGCCCGCTGACAACGGTTGTAGTCTAGAACCACTAGATTTGTCTACTTTGGCGCTCGTAAATTGGGCGTTTCAGAAACCGGAGAGCTTTCAGATGACGCCGAGTCTTCAATTTGCTACACAAAACACAACTCCCGACTCTGGGAACGTGAAAGGTTGTTAGTCCCGTTCTGCCTCCGCGACTTGTTTAGAAAGACGTCCCGTGAAGTGTTTACTTCCCCCACCCCCTCCCCCACCCAAACCCATCCAAGTCGTCGTATAACTGGCACTCGACTCGGCAGTCGACAAACAAACTCCCTCAGCAGAAAAACCGTTATCAAGGCTGGCGAGGTCGTTGAAGACGTTTTCTGCAGATGAAGACGTTAAAGTTATTTAGAAAATTTACGTTCGTTTGATGAGGAGAGATAGTAAGACAGATGCCGTCTTGGTTTTGACGTAACAGTTGTTTAAAGTGTAAAATTGACAATTTTCCTTCCTTAATACAGGGATCATACATTTAAATATTTCCTAATGAAATAAAATCTGTTGAAATTATTATTACATTTGTATGAATTCCCAAAAAGGAACTGTGTTTTAACGAAGCCAAGTAGCCAAAATTAAACTACAAAAAACATATGTTATGGCACAAATCTGTTGAAACCTAGATAATGTATTTACATTCTTCTATCTCCCCCTTAATTACCCCCCTTCTCCGATAACCCTTCCAGCCCAAAGAAGGTGCGTTACTATGCACACTTAAACGGTGAGACCCATTCAAGCTCACGCTGATTCTTGCAGCTCAACTCTCAACTTGATGGGGTTCTCGGTTTGAAACCTAAGTATAGGATCTTTGTGGTACTTACGGCTCGCTTATGTTAATAGGCTACTCATTTTGCCGACACATGCAATGTGCAGAGCTTCAGATGAAACCGCGCATTTTATAATCTGCTCAATATATCTGACTGGGATCTGTTTGTGAAAAGCATTTAAGGATTCGCTGAGGGTGGTTTGTTACGTATTTGTTTTTAAAGTATATTCACATAAGAGTGAAAAATTGACTAAAAAGCGAGTTTTCGGAGAAATTTTTAGATGTGAAACAAATGGTAGAGATTTTTAAAACCACTCAAGGGACTTGCACTACACCTTAATATCCGTTTCTACCGACATACGATGTTACGGTTACCACTCTAATTTCTTTAGTTGCACTGTGCACGACGAGATAACTGCACGTCATATCACAGTCTTGTGTTTAAAGGCGAAACTGTGCTAGAAGCACTAGCGAGAGTCGCACTTATCATCCCGCCTCATTTACATAAATACCCCCTGGCTGAGCGGGCGCCTAAACGTGCACACTTTGCTTCGCGTCTCGACAGCGAGCTCGTTAGAGATGAAGCGGTTCGGAAGACCGGTCTGCCGTGATCATTGGACAGCAAATATTTTTAGTTCAATTTATCTTCCACTTTTTTTTACAACTTTGACAATATTTCACTAAATTAAACAGGAATTTTAGCTCTCGCAAAAAAAAAAAAAAAAAAAAAGCTTTTGTGTGAGTACATCTAGTCTTCTGGCCATTTTAAAAATGAGAAAAATTTTGACAAATAAATAATAAGTTATGAATACCTACTTACATTGTTTTTTTATAAAGTTGAAAGTTAAAACGAGCAAAAAAAAATATAATATAAAAAAGTTTAAAATGTATATTTAAAGGCAAAACTTGCAAGGATATAAGTTATTAAAGTATATGAAACCTTACTTAAATTTTAAATAAACCTCTTCATCAGTTAAATTATTCAGCCAAAGATTGACATTTTTATTTGAATTTTTTTTATTTTTTTAGGAAAAATATCTACAATTTTTGAAACCAAAAAATCGAAAGATCTCAGTGAAATTGCCTTATAAAATAAATGAATAGGTAACTTTATTTTCTATTACTCTAATTCATTCCCAGAGCTGTTTCAGGAAACTCAGGATTCATACCCGGATCCTCAATAATGAGTCCAGAAATAAATCACCGCACCGATCGGCTTAGTGAGTAACAAAAATATCGACCTACTGAACGATGCAACGTTCCTGAAACAATACAGAAATGTGTCAGGAACTTTGGTACCGTATGGGTTAGGGACACCTGTATTTCGCGATTTCATTTCATTTCAAGGTATTTCACAAAACACTGTAGCTTTTTCTAAGAGTCATGGCAAATTGTGAGGGTGCAGCAGTACGGTGACCACATTCTCATTGGCCCCGTCAAGAGCGGGACGACACCTCTCCCCGACCTCAGCCAATAACCACAGGATAAAAGCTAACGTATTTTGTGAAATACCTTGACACGAAATGTATTCGCGAAATACAGATGTCCCTGCGTATGGGTAGAGTAGTTTGAAGCCAGCTATCATCAAGGTCCCATCTAGAAATTCTTTGTGCACACCTTGGGACTAGTTGGCTCTCCCCAAACAGCCTACCTCATTGGTCGACAACTGAGGCCGGTATTCCAAGACGTTCAGGTAAGGTAACGAATAAGCACTGCCTTGTTGAGATACAATCGTAACCTAACTTGCGGGCCTATTCCAGAACGTGTCCAAATCGAATCCCAGTAAGGAAACGTATCTGCAACCGTTTTAATAAACGGTGCCCTGCGCGAGTCTATAAACTGGTTCCAACTTCATTCTAGCAGACGTTACAGATCCATCGATACAATTGTGACTGTAAATATCTTAGAGATAGCAGCACCATCGCCCAAAAATTAACCCCGTTTTTAATTTTCTCAAATACTTTTTAAGTTGCGGTTATATCTTGTTATGAACATTAAAGAGTACAAAATGTCTTCCAGGATGGTTTCACTACCATAAAGTTTCATTTGGCACACCAATACGTTTGGTACTTCCCGTGATATTCACGAAATTGAATATATACGAGGTAATGGCGCCAGACGCGGATCCGCCTTCTAGACGAAATCAACGTTTAAGTGAGCTGTGGGCTTGCGCGGAATTTAGACGACAGATGGGTCACGGATAGGACACCGAAATCCGTTCCCTAAAAATGAGTAACTGGCCGTGTCCTATCATGCACTAGGAATGCGGTTAGAGTACAGGTGAAGCATATTCAACACCTAACCCTTACTTATATTTGTGACTAGGAATTCCGGCCTAAGCGATAGTGAAACTACCCTGGAATATTTATATATGGTAAAATAAAATAGTCATAGTAAAACGTAATCCCAATTTTTAAAATACGTTAACAATATGGCATTACAGTATTGACAACACAGTTTTCTCCCAAAACTTAACATGTCTCGATAGCTAAGTGGTAGAACACGCGCTTTTGAACCTCAAGGGACGGGGTTCAAAATGCGCCCCTAGGATTATTTTAAAACTTTATTTAATAACATTATAACATATTATAATTTTGAATCAGCTCAATAATGTTTGTTTGTAGGAAGTATTTACAAACATATACTTAGTGTCATAATGTGTTTTAAAATGTTTCAGGTTACTTTTTTTTGGTAATGTTATTGAAATATAACTTCTTAAGTGTGCGAAAACTTTAAAGTATTGCTATTTAATGAATTATAATAAGATGGGCAGTATTCTAAAACCAGGATTATTAGACGGCAAATTTTAGTTTTAAAAATTCCTGAAAAATATCACTCCGTTTGTAATGATTTAGAGAACCAACAAATTTTTAAATATCTTTGACGCCATGTTCGTCCCAATACAATTTTCTTGGCTAATAAATTGTAAATATTTCTAAAGTTGCTATTATATTTTCTTATGACTATTCAAGTTTACAAAATGTATTCTAGGATTGTTTCACTACCATAAAGTTTACTTTAGCGCACCAACTGACGAAGTTGGCCCTTTTTTTTGTGATGGACAACATTTTGAATGACTTGTGTAGTTTTGTCAATTTTCGGTTAAATATTCTATACATCCCATTTTCAGCGCTGATTTAGATATCTGAAACATCTTTAAAGCTCAATACAAAACCAATACGTATATTTAAAAAAAAAGTGTCTCTTGTTTGAGTGTGAATACAATTATGTGTCGTAAGATGGTTAACGATGCCATAAATTAGCAACTAAAATTATTAATTGTGTAAAGACGTGATAAATATAGTCTTTTCATCGGGTAATGGGTGTTCTGACATGAATTCAGCACAATTATTTTGTTACATATAAAATCAAATGAAAAAAATTAAAATTTCTTGAATTAATTGAAGTTATACTTATTTAGACACGTTATGAAAAAATGATAAGGGTGAATATTTACGATGATCGCGCACCATGTAGCAAAATTTTCCCATGATGAAAAAATGCTACATAGGATAAAAATTATATATGTGCTTTTAAATCATATAATTTAGTGATTTATATTGAATACTGGTCCTTATAATGAAAAAAAAAATATGTTATATATTTGTGATATAAACTTTTTCAATTGTATTTATATAAGTGAGGTTATGTTCCCGTATGTAGAACTTATTTGCATTATAAATTATAAAGTAATTTTATTATATTTTATTAAATAAATAAAATAATTAAAATAAAATTAACATTCGGTAGATGCATTGATATAAATTCTTAATTAAAATGTCTCTCGATAATTTTACTAAATTAATTAATTTTTTACGTGTTTTTTATATTATTTAATATTAAATATTAAATTAAAAAAATTGAGTTTTGATTGAATTTTTACTTTACCAACCGTATTTATAAAATCACTCCAGTCCTTTTATAATTTTATTTCTATTAATTATTTGAATGCAAAATTAAAATTAGTTTTTTATTACACCAATTATATATAACTTTTAACGCGAATGCATAAGTAAACGGACCCTTTGTTTTTATTATATTATCACAGTATATTAGATTTTAAAACCACTGTTTCTCTGATGTTGCGTCGCAAATGAGCTCACAGCGAATTGTCGTACTTACGATCTAGCCAGTCTTCATTTTTTGCAAATTATTTTTAATCATAATCATCCTGTCAGCTTGTTCTCCGAATTGTAAAACATCTAATACATATAACACAATGCTAGAAATCCCATTTTGAAAATTTTAAGAACAGAATAGATTTTTTTTCCCTCAACACCACTAAGCTTGTTTCTGACAACGTCCTTCTCTTTCTCTCTTTCTCTCTCTCACTCTCTCTCTCTCTGTGTTGACCTTCGCTCTCATCTATCCTTCCCTCGTCTTCCAAAGAGGTCACTCTTAATTGGCTCAGCCTCTAGACAATGCTACTCGAGGGCCTATAGACAATTACAAGACGGAGAAGGTAAAACCCTGGTTTTGTGCTCGACGGTTATATATAGCTCGTCTGAATGGTTCCCAGCACACTCAAGCCACCAACCACTGAGTCCCGACCAAAATAGCTCGCAAGATGTGCCATTCACAAAAAATTTTCTGATAACGACAGCTCGTCCACAAACCTACAGATTCTTTAAAGCTATTATTTGCTTCGGAGTGAGTGCTAATTGTTACTTTTATAAAAGCGCTAAAATATTTTGCAATCTGAAAATTATCTCTCTTTTGCAATATTTTTACTTGTTTCGCAGTTTATTCTCTTTCGTTTAAATTATTATAAAATTTACAAATATTGAAATTCGTCAAAACAGTTTACTATTGATAAATTATTCAGTTATACATAAATGTGAAAAGTACGTCTCCGCAATTATTTTACTACATAACAGTTTACGAGTAAATCCGTTGCTCTTGAAAATTTGACAAAAATTGCTCGTAACTCAAATCGTTTATTTTCTTTTGGAATTATTGGCGAAATTTTTTGAAGGGTTGCCGTCCATACCGGCCAGGTAGCGGTAGTGTGTTTACAAGACAAACCTAAAACCTTTGTTGTGACATTACTGGAACTGAAATCTTTTGAATCTGTAGAGTGCTTAATGAAGGGAACAGATCGTACACAGTAAAATAAAGGTTTGGTAACGTTCCTTAATATGGAATTTATTAACCTTAATTTGGGTGACGATATTTCCCATGACTCTGTCGTCTCTCTCCTAATTTTTTGAGAGAAAAATTAAATGTACAGAAAATTAACAACTGCATAGTAAATATCCCATACAAAGCATTGATAATGACACTTCATTACGTTCATGTTCAGGAAAATTACTTTTTTTTTTAGAGTGAAATTCCATAAACGTCGCAACAGTTCCGTAAAATGAAGCCGGCTTTGTTCCTGTACTGTATTCGTTGTGCTGGCTCTGTTTGCTTGTTGTCAGTAACTTGTCCTCGTTGATGCGTCAATTTTCTTCATTCATTCAGGGTTTTTCTCGATCATTTGGTGCTTGTTTTTGCTTTTACCGAAACTAATTCCTTCTTTGAAACATATTTTATTTCCTCAATCGGCAATATCTCATCTTGTCTTGTTTTCTGTGTTCTGCGCATATTTACTATTTTATTTGTCAGTTATGATTTTATGCTACAAAAAAATGATGAGTAATGGCATATGTTTATAATCTCTGCAGGTATTGGAAGAGTCAAATGAAGTATGTGCTAGCGAAAGTGAGCCAAACAAGACGTACGAAAACCAGGCCATGATTGGAAAATTGTTCTTTTCTATATGAGGGCCATAATATCCACTCAAACGTTTCTTCTTGATAAGAACAAAAAACTTCAAACGGATTCAATAATTTAAGTACTATACTTATACAGTGGTTTTTCTGTTTATCTTTAAATCATTCCTTTTTCTGCTCCCTTAGTTGAAGTTAGCTCATTGGTGAACACGAACGAGGTTTTACAAATTTTATTTTTAATGTATCAGTCTGGAAGTAACTTGTGACAAATTACGGAAGTTATCGTGTCCATTAAAAATGTATATAGAGACAATAGAGATGACAATGGTTATTCGGTCTAGGAAACATAAACCAAAAAAAACGTTAGGAATTTTTCGGAAGTTGCAAAAGGTTGACCTAAAAATTTCTTTTCACTATGGTGCAACAGCTGCCCCTCCCCTCTTTTTTATTGGCTTCATGCCCCCTCAGTAGATAGTTATAGTACATCTGGAGAGAGAGACTTGAGACTTCGTTCGGATTCAGATGTGTGACCTTTGATCTCTGTCGTCACCGTTTTCCCCAAAAATTTATTCTATTCCCCCAAATTTGCTAGAAATTAGCCCGTTTTCCACCCATGATTTTCTTTTTTCTTCCAAAAAATTCCTATTTTCCCTTAAAGTTTCCCTCTAAAATATAAAAAATTTCAATGGCTTGAAATATTCCAATAATGGCCACCAACCACTACCAGCCACCAGATAAGCCAATCTGGGAAATTAAATATACAATCTGATTGGGCATGTGTAATTATTTAATTGTTTAATGTTAAGTTTTTTGAGAATGTTAGAGCTATAGTACTGTATATCTCTGTCAGTGTACGAACATCGACCGCCATCTTGAATAATATCACTGCCACTATCTTGAATTACGTTACCACGGTCACCTTGAATTTCGTAATCGCCACCACCTTGAATTTCATTCTTACTTTTGACTTATGAAATTACTGCTCCATATAATCAACACCCACGATGTCAACATCTATGGTTCATCACAATAATATTTTACATATAATTAATATTTAATTACTCACATTAATTCTATCTGCCATTATTATCTTTACATGATTTGAATTTTCTCTTGCTCTCTCATTTGCTCATGGTCTCACTTATACAACCGCTATATCGGGGCACATAGTCATATTCTATGTCGCAAGGGTTTCACTTGTTAATGGTGATGTAATACAAGATGGCAGTGAGGACATAGAATATGACTATGGCCCGATATAGCGGTTGTATAAGTGAGACCATGAGAAAATTAAAATCATGTAAAGATAATGATGGCAGATAGAATTAATGTGAGTAATCAAAGATTACTAATATCTAAAATATTATTTTGATGAACCGAAGGTGGTATCATCGTGAGTGTTGATCATAGGTGGTGGTAATTTCATGGGTCAAAGGTAAGGATGAAATAAAAGATGGCGGCGATGACATCATTCCAGATTGTAGTCGATGTTTGTACACTGAAAGATATATACAGTACTATAGCTCTAACATTTACAAAATAACTTAACAGTAAACAATATTATGGACAACCCAAGATCACTTATGCCGTGCATGAACCCACCAATCAGACTATATATTAAATTCCCCAGAGTGGCGTTTCTGGTGGCTAGTAGTGGCTGGTGGCCATTATTGGGAATTTTCAAGCCTCTGAATTTTTTTATGTTTGGGAAGGAAATTTTTGGGGAAGGACCAGAAATTTGAGCAAATTTGGTGTGAATAAAAAATAGGGAAGTGGACGTTACCGTCAGAAGGTCTAAGTACACACATCCTAGTCCGAAGCCGTAAGTCCCTGCCCCCGGAGGTACTATTTCTAAATACTCCTCTCATCTCTAATTTGGCTTTATATTCCTCCATGACAATTTCTTACAAATAACCCCTAATGCAAAATACTTCCAAATAATGCTGTATGTAATTAGTTGCAATCTGTGTTTCAGGTTGAGGCTGTCTTCGTGGCCTTGCGGTGACTGCCACTGATCTCAGGTGTAAGACATGTCTTATTCCGTCAAACCGGGCAACGTCACCTCGCAGAATGACCTGGCCGTCGTCACCACTAGCGAGTCCTTGGATTACTCCCCGTACACGGAGCGACCAGAGACGTACATCGTGCCTGTCGTGTTCGCCGTCATCTTCATCGTCGGCGTGCTAGGCAACGGCACGCTGGTGTTCATCTTCGTGAGGCACCGCAACATGCGCACCGTGCCCAACACGTACATCTTCAGCCTGGCGCTGGGAGACCTCCTGGTCATCATCACCTGCGTGCCCGTCACCTCCACCATATACACGGTCGAGTCGTGGCCCTACGGCGCCGTCGTCTGCAAGCTCTCCGAGTACTTCAAGGACGTGTCCATCGCGGTGTCTGTGTTCACGCTCACCGCGCTCAGCGCCGAGAGGTACTGCGTCATCGTCAACCCCATCCGCCGGCACGTCGGCGGCGGCCACGTCACGGCCAAGCCCGTGACGCTCGTCGTCGCCGTGGGGATATGGGTCCTGGCGGTGGTCTTCGCTCTGCCGTCGGTCCTGTTCTCCGACCTTGAGAGCCGTCTGGTAGGCGGGAACCACACTATCGTGTTCTGCACGCCTTTCCCGCACGACTATGGCATGATCTACCGCCAGGCGATCGTGATGTTCAAGTTCCTGGCTTACTACGCGATCCCTCTGATCGTCATCGCGTTCTTCTATGTGCTGATGGCTCGCCACCTGGAGCTCAGCACGAGAAACATGCCCGGCGAGCTCCAGGGCCAGTCGACGCAGGTGCGAGGGCGGAAGAAGGTCGCCAAGATGGTGCTCGCCTTCGTGTTCATCTTCATCGCCTGCTTCCTCCCCTACCACACGTTCTCCCTGTGGTTCCACTTCTCCCCGACGTCGGAGCAAGACTACGATGACTACTGGCACGCGTTCCGCATCATTGGCTTCTGCCTGAGCTTCATCAACTCGTGCATCAATCCAGTGACGCTGTACTGCGTCAGTGGCACCTTCAGGAAGCACTTCAACAGGTGAGGTCCTTGGCCCTTGGGAGCCCACCGCCATGGCATAGTTGGGTCGTATGCACCTTGGTTCCTTGTCCAATTTTTGGGTAATTAGTGCATATAAATTTGGGTTGTTTGAACTTCTTGCATAATCTTTTTGTTGTAACTAGCAATTTGTCAATCACAAAGTATTTTTTTCATTAAAAGGTCAATAAAATGAAACTTGTCAATTACTTATAAGAAAAATTACACATAAACTATAGGCCATGAGTACTTCGTGTTGCAAATCTCGCTGTTTCAATGCCAACACCAGAATGCTGAGTTGCTTTACAAGTGGTTCTGAGCCAACTTAAAAATCTTGTGCATCGCATATTCTTAAATTGCCTGGCCCTCCAGAGCTTCGTAATAACATTTTATTTAAAACTGTTTTATCTGTCTGATTACATGTGGCATTCAATAACTTTTCTCCTGCCTGTACAAGTTAAACTTTAATGTTTTGTTTTTAGCTTGTAAGTGAAAAAAATTATTTGGCAGTATTTTAAGTGGTATTTAGTAAGTTCAAGCTTATTTGATAATTGTTGATCACATGATAATGATTTCTTTGTACTGGGACTCATTCTAATGTTTTTTCAGTAATAATGGGTGTAAAGAAGGCTGTGATTAAGTTAAATTATGTGCAGTTGTAAACCATGGTTCCTGTCAGTAGTCGAGTCCGAAATGTAAATATTGTCTGAAATGCACCATTGGAAGGCAAGAAAAATTTCCATCAATTGTATCGCTGTAAGTTGCAGTCCTGAACAGGTGCAATGCCGAAAAACACCTGCATGCTAGTTTAATGCCTTGCGCCTGGAGGCACCAACCAGTTTCACCAAGCAGAAGGCAAGGGAGTCAATTGGTGGGTAGAGGATCGAAGGTCGAGGGTCGATGGTAGTGGATAGATGCATTTTGCGTGAACTGTTTAGTGAAATTTCAGACAGTAAATCGAGTCTCAAGGACATAACATACCTTTGGCAGTCTGGATGAATAAACAAACATGATTTATCTGATCGATACCCACATAGTAACTCATCAGAAAGTTTTCACAGGGTGTTAATGTGCATGGTGGGTGATGGTGTCGCTTGTGCCGAGTAGCTAAGCTTGAAACAAACTTCCTGCCCTCAAGTTGACCATCTTGCAAATCTTCTTTATCTAACTAGCTACTTGTCTGCTTAATACTCCTGCGAGTAAAATGTTCACTTCACCAGCTCAGAGGATATCGGGCATGCAGAACGACTTCTACTCGCTTGCTCACTCATTAGTGGTTCCGCGTTTTATTATAATAATATTCGCGAATCACCTTTTTTCTAGTATTTTTTTAATTTGTACTCAATAATAACAATATTTCTTACATCATTAGCAACATCGTTACATCAATATTATCCAGCAATGGCGAGTTAGTAGATAGAAAAGTAGAAGTAGGCCAGTCTTTTACTCTTTATTCGCTGGTGCAGAAAGAGTTGCTAGCTACCGAGGCAGTGTGATTACACCAAGAGAGATTGTCCGCAACGGGTGGATTCGCTGACGAGTAGTGAGCTAGTGGAATCCAGGACCCGTGCAGTGTGCAGTGCCACCTCAGTTTCCCACTCGTGCAGGTACCTGTTCTGCTGCTGCGGCGGCCCGGGCAGTCGCGGGCGCGCCTTCTCGCGCAAGGGCGACGGCAGCAGCACCGTGTGCGAGACGTCGTCACACACCATGGTGCACTTCCACAGCACCTTGCGGCGCCACCACAAGCAGCAGCTGGAGGACGGCCTGAGCTGCGACACCACCCACACGGCGCTGTTCGCCGCCGAGAAGACATGAGAATGGCGGGCCGGGTCGCCCCTGGGCCCCGGGGCGAGCATGCGGGCCCAGGGCCCCAAGACTCGCCGCGTGACGGTCACATTCGTGCCTCAGTAGCGCTGCAGTGGTCGATCCGTGCACTATGCCGCTGAAGTATAGGGGCGCGACTGGCCCAAGGCCCCAAAACCTGTCTCATGCCATCTCTCCAACTATCAACCTGCAGAGTACTTATTACGGATAACCTGGCGCCACCTCCCATTAAATACGGGAAATAAATACGCTGTTTCATCGTAATCAGGAAGATTGTTGGAGACCCGGCTATGACAAGAGGCTGAGGCAACCTATTTTAGTATCGCCATCGCCATAACACCACCTTCCTCTCCCCTAAGTCCACTCAGCTAATCAGATAGTTGACTAGAGGCCAAGATCCACGATTCCAGTGCAACTGGCGCCTACCCTGATCCATCACATCACCCTGGAACACCTCAGTCACCTAGAGAACCCGTGATCCATGGATGCCAACCTCTCTTAGCCCTGATCTAGTAATGGAGCTGTTTCTCCGCTCACTGCATCCACTCAGCGATAATGATGGGTATCCCTCTGAGTGTGCTCCAAGCGATAGGAGCACAACTGCCAAGTGCGAGACCAACACCAATCCGATCCTGAGCCGATGGGAAAACCCTGCAGTAAACTTTCACTTCAAGGATCGGCCTGCACTACTACCAGTAATCTATGGGACTTGTTCCGTTGGAATTAAAGTAAAGCCAACATGCGCGCCAGTGGCCAGGCAGGAAGCCAAAGGCATCCTCTTTTACTCGCCTCGGAATTCCCCGAAAATGGTTAGAAAATTTTTAAGGCCTGTATTAGCCCCTTACCCCGCTGTCCAGGCACATGCCCGTCAAATCATATGGGTAGACGGTCTGTGAGTTCAGTAGTCGAACCCCTATTTTGAAGATCCAAAACCGTCTGCTATCACCTGCATAGCATGCTCTTCCTTAGCTCATTTTGCCAAATGAGGATGGCTGAGAAATGGGGATCCCCTGCATGGTAAACACAGTCAGTGCCATGAGGAGGCAAGTTTTTGTTCCTTGGAAAGAAAAGCTATGTATTTGCGTCGAACACTCTTTCTTCGAGGCTCTTGGATTCCGTCTCGGATACTAGAACTGGCAAACCGTTCCGACACCTTAAGCAACAGACACTTTGCTCGGAGGGTCGGACTTAATCCCCGATTTCCATCACATGGCAGTTACATTTATGACTCAGTTGCACTCCTGCGGTCGATCCATGCGTTATGCCACTGACGTATGGGGTGTGACTGGCCCCAAGACCCACAACGTGACTGTAACGTGGTCTATCCATGCACTATGCCGCTGAAGTGCTGCATCCAGTTCTAATCGAAAGGCAATTATGGTTGTAGATAGCGCGGTATTTTATTAATGTTAATAATGGTTTGTTTTGAGTATTGTTCGAAATTTATTGACATCCATTTGTAGCCTTCGCCAAATTTCATATTGCATTTGTGAATTTCTGTACTTTTTTATACAACATATGCCCAAAGTTGGTGAGCGCACTACGAACGTGAAACTGTAAAAAAAAAAAATCTCCTACGAAGTGGTAAAGTTTTAGTGACAAGAATTCTTTGAACTGCTTCATATACAATCATTTTGGAGGAATTTTATCAGTTAGTCAATGAAATTCCACGGATTTGCAGTACGTTTACCAAATTTTTGTCTATAGTGTCTTCAGACCATTCACTTGCCACCAAGGTGACCCGGATTCAATTCCTGGCGGGGTCTACCCTGAATTTTACATTAGTGGGAAATGTGTTGGACTTGCCGTGAGATGGTGGGTTTTCTCATGGTACTCCCTCTTCTTCATGATCTCTCCTCATTTTTGGTCCAATGCATTCCGTCACTGCTTTACCTTGAACATCTCACACCTCAAATAACTCTAATGACTTTAATGTCAACGAGGAACTAATAACTTATTTCAATCTTTCAGTCCAATTCAATTTTTTTTTCAAAACATTATGATAAGTTTATCTAGTTTAAAATTCTTGGAGCGCAGCGAACAATTACTAAAACCAGCATAGGTAAAGAAATTATAAGCGGAACATCGTAATCACTATAACTCCACACCACCAAAGTAAAAAAAATCCATCATTCATCGATAAATGGCAAAGTTTTTTTTTCGTACTAAATAATTATATGTATACGCGTTGTTGAAAACTCATTCACCTGAAACTAACAGAATTACCGTACCGTTTGTAGCGTGACAGCGGGGCTGAAATTGAAATCATCGTCATATAAAGATCGGAAAGCCACGTCGTCTATGACGAATATTTTGTGGTTCAACTCATCAACAGAATACTTAAGGAAAAAAAAATTTTGATTCGTGGGTATTATGTAGTACTGTATACATATTTTGCCATAGTAGAACAACACAGCTGTCTTCAATAAGAAAAAAATAGAAATACGCTCAGTTGATTGTTTATTTATTGGCATTTAAATAAAATACTTTAGAAAATGAATGTTGTATTGCTTTGAATACTGTTTTTTAACTTAAGTATTAAATAAATTAAAATTTCACACGCTAATTGAATCATGAAAAAATAATGATTCAATAAAGAATATAACTATTCTATATTTAAGCTATCTAGTATTTAATAATTAAAAACTTATTTGTTAATGATTTGAATAAATTTTAATTACCAATTTAAAACATAGCATACTTGGTGACCGCAAACTATAAGGCACCACTTTCTTGTATCGAAGCAAATGTGGAAAGATCGATCCTAACAAACGGCACGATCGATGCTCACTTGTGAACATCAAGTCGATTGCCAGTTACTACAGCACGCACCATAATCGCCTTTACCAAATCTGTGTACAACCAGGTGACCTTAAATCATCACAAATATCTTCTGAACACTGACGTGCCTCAGCAAGAAACAATTTTAGTAAACGTTCTTTAAATAATTCTTGCAACGGGGAATTTTTATTTAATGCAATTCTTTGTGTATCTGTCATTGCAGTTTCCGACTGTTTATCATGGAAAAACTTCAAGAATGCAAATCAAAAATCAAAAACATTAACTTTTGACATTATCTGGTTTAGGCTTGCTTGTTTTCATTTAAGGTAGATTTCAAAGAAATACTACCTATTGTAGCAGTTACCATGGTGCGACTTCCGGAAAATTTTGTATAGTTTTTCATTTCATGGTCCATAGACCCCAAAACCATTGTCAACACAAAAGTATATATATATATATATATATATATATATATATATATATATATATATATATCACAATTTTGTGGACACGAAAACTGTCCCAATTTTTCACAAACCACTTCTTACCTGATACATAAAATCTAGAAGTGGAAAATTTCGGTCGAGTTTGTTAATGGAAAATATCTGCCCAAAGGGAATGGGGAAGGTTTTTTTGGAAAAAAAATTGGTTGTCTGTAAAGCCGGTTTACGGGCGATAGTTTAACGTGACGTCAAAACAAAACAAATGATTGCATACTTTTATGAATAAAATTGAATCATTTATATTTTAATAATAAAAGAATAAATACTTGAAATTATACTAGTAATCAGATTTTTAAAATGCAAGAATAATTAACCTTTATTGCCGAATTTGTTGTTGTAATAAGCAATGAAAACCACATTAACTTTATAAACAGTCGATGAAACAGTTCACGTGTAGATGTAAGTTGTGTGCTGCCGCTGTCTTTCTTCTCCTCGGATGCATAGGCCAATCGAGTGGAAGAGAGATAGATGCGGCGCAAGCGTACAATGAGCATAACGGGACACAGCGTAACGGAACAATGAGCGTAACGAGACACAGCATAAAGGAACAATGTGCGTAACGGGACACTTTTCCGTGCGTGCAGCCTGCGTTCATCGATTTATTAGACGTTGTCACGTCAAAAAAAAAAACCTTAACTCCCATAATATGAAAGGTATCACATCCGTTTGAACGGATTATAACTCGTAGCAAATATTTAATCGATAATTTTGTAATATTGGAGAACATAAATATGTTATGTACATAAAGTTCTTAAAACTTTCCAGAAGTTTATAGAAGTTTCCAAAATATTTCCAGAATAAATAGGTACTTCGATATCTATCTATGCCTGTAGGCTGTGCCGAAATTTTTTTTTATTTTGCATTCTTGAAGTGTTTCCATTTCAAACAGTGCAAAACTGCAATGACGTATGTCCAGATAGTAATTGCATTAGATGTTTGGTAAACACCAATTTTTTTTCTTTTCATTGATTTTTCTCGCACTAGTAGTGACCTTTTTTTTGTTTTTCATTTAAATAAAGTAATGCATTTCAACGTCTTTGTAAAAACTACCTTGCAAATATAATTTATTATATAATACTTTCAAGCATTCCAATAAAATTTGTATTTTAGTAGTATATAATATGATGTATTGTTTAGTAATATGCATCAGTTTGTTCAAATGTAAACATAATATCAAAATGGTTGTGCAATAAATATTTTCAGTTGCTGGCAACACAACTTCATAATGAAACATATAATTTTTTATAATACTTATTATTTCGTGTAAAAATACTTAAATATCGCTTCGAACCTGAAAGAATTATAGTTCTATTTTCCTTGTATATTCAAAAAGATGTATTTTTTGACAATTAATTACAAACAGACTGAATCTCAACTAATTTACATGTTTGTACATTCATATGTGTTGCATGAAAAAGTACCATGATTTTTCTCAAAAAAAAATGTTTTTCACCTGTAACGGAAATACGGCTCACTGTAAATGGCTTACCAAAAACAAAGCCAAATACCGATTATCATTATCAAAAATAACATTAATGGAAGTCAGTGCGCGTAGTAGAAATTTATAAAAATCACTTGCTCTATTACGACTGTGTGTAAATAAGACTACTATATCGTCGTTAACGTTGGTATGCAAATTGAAAGATGTTTATCTGTATTGTTCTCTCACTATGATGTTTATTTGTACCTAAAATACGTTTTCATTCATAATGAACTTTGTAACACAGAATGGAGTATGTCATAGTTTTAAACAAATGCAATGTACTTTTCTAATAAAACTATGCAAACAACAAACACCCAACCTTCCTATCCTTCATCTTTATTGGTCATTGCCGTCTATGTTTACTGGAGGACGTCCAAAAAATAATTTGTTATTCATGAAAAATTCTCTTACTTGTATTTTGATTTATATATATATATACATATATATATATGACTAAGGAATGGCTCTGTAAAAGTTTATATTTTTGAAAAAAGTTAAAAAGATTATAAATCCAAACAAAAAAACGGAATATAAAATATCAATGAACGCAGCTATTTGAAATCTTTAATTGCAAGCTACAAAGCACAGTGGCTTGTAATACAGTATAAAAAAAATTTTTTTTTTGCATCTTCCAGTTATTTTTAAACATAATAGGTATGTACGTCTTCCAAATATCTGGCTTTGTTTTGGTTAGGTTTTTACACAGTAAATTGTGTGTTTTCTTGAAATATAATATGCACTATTCGCATTAAAATATTCACCGCACGCTTGCGCAGAAATTCAGGTAGTGCAATACTCGTTTTGAGTGGTAGGAAAGGCAAATAAAAGCGGGCAATATCTCAGGTCTCCCCAATTTTTTTTTTTTGTGCAATGGTATTTTTTTAAGAGCTAGGCCACTCAAGTCTTTAAATACCATCAAAAACTTATTGTCCAAAGGAATCGATATTCGAGGGGGAAATGTTTGAATATATATATATATATATATATATATATATATATATATATATATATATATTAGAGGGCATAATGTAAATTAAAAAATTCAAAAATGGAATGGTAACCTCTGAAGTTTACTAGTTAAATGATTTTCTTCATGATATTGCACTTTTAACATGTAATTATATAATTAAAAAATTACAATATGTATTGAGTCTGGAAACTCAGTTTGTGAAACAAACATTTAAAGGGTTGAATGTTTCAACGCCTTAGTTAATTTTTTTTTTCTTGTACATAATTATATTTTTGACCTTTGAGACGTAGATTAGGATTTGAGGAGTATATTTGAGATACTTTTCAGGATTCAAAATTCAAGATTAGTATTCGTGAAAATTAGGATTTGACCAATCACTAGTTTTTTTTTTAAATTGTATTTTATTAACTTCGGTCCAAACGATATGGCCAGAATTCGGGAATACTGGCCATCTGGTAAAATGGTTCTCCGGTTTGATTCCCGGCAGGGCCTGAATTTCTAGATGAAAAATTACACTTCCGGGACACAGCAAGGACTGATGTGGTACGAATTCGCCCGCAGCAACGCGCGAGGTAATTGCGGAAATCACCTTGCCGAGTTGAACCCAGTTGCTTTACTGGGATGTCCACCACCGCCACTTTGATTGGTGCTAGAGGATTGAGTACTTAGCACGGTGACATCATCATCATCATCATCATCATCATCATCATCATCATCACACAACTTAGTTCACTCTGCTGGAATGAAACAAGAACTTACAGCGTGTGAACATGGAGAAGGCATTTGGGCCGCGTCCGAATTCAGGTACGCTGTTTTCGTTTGTGTACTTGCGACCTTGCCCTTGTGGCGTACTTGACGGATCCAGACCAGTTCAGGACCACGCGGCGGCCATGAAACTTCCCACGGATTAAGATGAGATAAATAAGAAGGCCATGCCAGTTGCTTACATAATTACTTCATTTTTCAATTTTTTTAGCATAAACAATATTTAACTTAAATTAGTAATTTTCTATGCTTTATTAGTGTCACGCGAATTGAATGCAATTTACGCTATGATTATACCTTTGTTCCGTATTTAAATCGGTATGTATGTTCATTTATTTGCTAAAATCTTCCTTATATACATGTTCAACTATTTTTTATTCACATTATTAATACCAGTACCATTTAAAGTAAAAATTAATTTGCAAGTCTTTAAATTACTAGAATGTTAGATCAAAAATAACATTAATTTTTTCTCTTCAAAAGGTGACTTTTCTTTAACTTTATTTAAGTACACAGATTCGTTTACTTGTTTACTTTCACACTCCAGTCGGACAGCCTATGTGATGTCACTTCCGGAGAAGGTACGTTATACTTTAGAAGAATTCGGGCATGGCCTTAAAATTAGTTTCACGCTAGAGCACTGCGTCGAAAATTTATTTATAAGCCTTCTCATGACCTGTTTCTCGGCATCCTACAACAGACGCTACTTATCAAAAGCCAATTGTGAAGAAACTAATTTGGCTCGTGACCATGAAGTTGGCATGATAATAAAGCGTTAAAAACTAGGGCGTCAATAGTAACATTCAACAAGTGAAGTACCATCAAAATAATTATAACTTGAGAGCCTCAAAACTAGCCCATACGTAAGGGACAGTATATCGACTTATCTGTAGCCTTGCAGTCCACGACAGTTCTATGCAGTCGTGTGAAGATGATGAGATGGTCCGCCCGGTAGAAGATGACCCTGCACTGGTTAACCATTGCTTTCGGCAGTATGGAGGTCAAGTGACAGCATCGACACCCACAGTCCCGACCACAGGAGAGAGGAAATTTCACTCGACCCGATCCAGCCGGGAATCCAAACAGGGACCACTGGTGGCTCACCAGAATAAAAGCTCTAACCCCTGAGCCAGAATGTGGGACTTTAAGTGTGTGTTATAACTAGGGGCAGGCATTTTTCGCGAAAAGATCTGAATGCCTATTAGACTGCAACGAGGTATACCCGCACCTGTGGTTTCTTCCTTGTGATTGGTGACCGTCTGCGAGAGAAGTCGTTGCCTTGTTTGACCGGGCTATTCAGGCCTTCTGTTATAATATACATGTATCTGAGAGAAACTCGCCAAATAACGAAACACAGACGATGCTACAGTGTTTCAACTTTCATCTAGTCTCGAAATCTTTTCGCGAAATCTGCATGCCCCTAGTGATAACTAGAGACCGGAAACATTTTCGGATTCATTTCGTGATAGGCTAGAATACAAACTCGTTCACCTTCGTGCCGTTTTAGTGATTCGACCACAGATTACCTGAAGTCGCTGAGCCAATTAAAAACCCTTAACCAAAGAAAACATTGTATCACAAGCATCGTGGTTAACAGGAGTCATGAGAAGGTGCAATTTTCCTCAAGTACGTATAGGACCATGGCATCTATCCTAGAGGTCATGAAAACCGCGAATTTTTTTGTCAGTGAAAGTTTAAAGACTCTGGTTTACCGTAAGCCAAAAAAATTAAGCATAATCCTTTCCCAGCATCCATGTGTGCAGGTTTGTAATTTCGTCTCTAATGACCTTACTATCAAAAAGACGTTAATTCGAAATTTAAAAAACAAGTGCAGTTGCAATAAACATGTCTTTTACATAATATATGTAAAAGTTTTATATTTATTTAAAGTAAAAAAAAATTCTAAGTATAACTAAAAGTAACTTCAAGAAAAACCAACACCATATTCAGTGTATATTAAATCACCAATGAGTAGAGGCTGGACTACAAAATCTTACACATGCTCATTGGGTACCAACTCATGAGACCTGTTCTTAACTGGGTTGCTTGTGATTCGTAACTTATTTAGTTGAGGGTTGTTCTTTGGCTTAGAGTCCTTTAATTTTAACTGTGGCCCAATCATAGGAGCAGTACAAAAGACTACTGACAGACAAACACTCCCTCCCCTTCCCAATACTACCAAGGCATATATTACTTCCACTTTATAACGTCATCGCAGCCATGTTGGCTCTGCCATCTTGTTTTCGTCTGCTAGAATGTGCACTACTGCCATATTGGTTTTGTTAATTACCCACTAGAGTGCAGTAAATATCACCAGTCAGTCGACTATTGTCCACCATCGTGTCGCTCATCTTGGCCACCATCTTGAAAATCTGTAATAAAATGTGTTTGGATTCTAACCTATCGTAAAATGATATCGCGAGTTTTTTTTTCCCTGACTCTACCTATGAGGCAACAATCGGCTTCCGTCACCATTTTATTAAATGAAAAATTCTTAACAACTATAACAACTAAAAAGTCTTTAAATGTTAAGTTTTTTCCATGTCGTAATAATCAAAATATGCCGTTGTAATGTAACCTATCGGATTTTTTTTTTAATGTGTAAACATCTTAGCTCTCAGTATACGGTTTTTGGTAGGAGTAATTTAGTGAAAACGTAACGAAGTCGATGGACGGAAATGTGACACAAAGATGGTGGACCCACATGTAGCAACATAAACACATATATAGACACTTTCTTAAGCATTAAGGTGCATAGCATACGTATTGTAGTGCCAAATGAAACTTTGTGATAGTGAAACTACCCCGGAATATATTTAGTAAACTAAAATAGCCACTGAAAAGAAAACTCAAGTTAAAAAATACACAATAAAACTAGCATTTCAATTATTATTATTATAAATATTCTTCTTGCAATAAGTCAACAGGCTCGATAGTCAGCCTCCGTAGCGTAGTCGGCAACGTACCGCGCTACGGTGCGGGGGTTCTGGGTTCGAATCCCGGGTAAGACATGGATGTAATTTGTGTTGTCTTAATACACCAACAACAACGACAATTTTACCATGACTCGGGGTGACATTAAAATACAACATTAAGGGGGGGGGGGGAATGATTGGCATACTGGTGACTGTCAAACCTTGCCATTGTGCCACCCACTTCTTTTATAACAAAAAATAAAAAAAATGAAAAAGATAGCACTGCGGTAAAGGTAGCGCTTATGAACATCAAGTGACGTGGTTCAAATCTCGTCACTGGAATTTTATTTACTTTTTTAATAACACAATTATATTATAATGTTGAATCAGATCAATGAAGGTAAGGTTTTTTTTGTAGTAATTATTTAGAGAGTGATTTCATTCGTTTGGACAAAAACAAATATATAAACATATACTTAGTGGTATAATATGTGTTATAAAATATTTTAGGTTAATACTTTAGTAAATCCATATAATTATAACTTCTAACGTGTGCGGGAACTTTATAATATTAAATGATTAGTGAATTTTAAATAGATGGGTTGTATTATAACAAAAAAACCTTGTCGAAAATCATGTCCAAAGCCGGGGTTTTGGTTTTTTTTTTTTTTTTGCTTTATCGGAGCCTTTTCTAAAAGTTTAAAATTGTTCGTTTTGTTTCGTGCGGCCATCTGCGGGCAGCGAATTTACAATTGAAATACACTGCAGTGAATTTACAATTCAGGCAGCGAATTCTTGCGGCGGGCACAGAAAGTAAGTGTGTGTTTCGCGTTTAGAAATTTTGGTATGTAGGTACTTGATAAGCGGATAATTTATTGATGAGTAAATTTAAAACGCTCGGCATTATTTTTAATAATTCTACTTTAAATTTCGTGTGCGAGTTTCGTATGATAATGTATTTTCAACATGAAGAACATTATAACACATAAATGTGCTCGTTACCCAGGTTAATTATTTCACATCACTGGCTAGTACTTAAAGACTAGCTCTTTTTTTTTCCGACAAACATTAACATATTTACAGAATGTCTACAATAACACATAATTTTATTTTTAAAGAATGTCTTAAATCTAATATAGATATCAGAACATATTTTTAAATTCTAAGTTAAATTTAGTTTCCGTAAAAATATTTGTATTTGTATTTGTATGAACATATAAATCCTAATTACTTGGGGAAAAACGTAGAGCAATAGGGCTTTCTGGATTCTCCGTCCACGCTCATTAATGTCATTGCTCTCTGCTCAGCCCATCTCAAACTGTTATCAATTGTTAACTTCTCCAGAATCGTTTGTGAACATCCGTGTTTTACTGAAGATTAAGTCAGTGCGTGACAATCTGATTCTTCATGAAAACCATACGTTTTCTCATTGTTAAAGTTAATAAAAAAATTATTTGTAGCCAATACAATTGAATTTATTAAACTTTCATGCTCATAATCTTAGTTATTCAAGAAATTTAATGCGAATTTGGTACTACAGTATCAGTTTTAAATTTGAAAAAATTTAACTCATTGACTAAGTCTTAAATAAGGGAATACAATTTTCTGATACAATGTGAAAGAGTAATTTAATATATTCTAGGGCAACCGTCTCAGCAACTGGTGCGTTTTAATATTTATCGATGGAGGTTGTATTAGCGAATCGATATTTATTTCATTGGAAAAGCACTGAGTAGAAATTCCTAATTTAGACACTATAAAATAAACATACTGGGATGTGTGTTTAACAAATTTTTAGTGTAATAATCCCATTGAGTTTGTATTATTTTCACATACTTTTGAGTTATTTTTAGTAACAACTTATTTAACAAGTAATACTATAAAGTATATTTACGGTAAAAAAAAGTTTTCGTAGCAAGATGAGAATTTTTTTTAACCAACACAGATTAAAATAAATTACGAAAGACAAAATGTAGAGCATTTGTAAAAACCATTTAATGGATCATCATTCGTCATAATTTAATTTTGTTAATTCTTATTAAGAGGAGAAATATTTTAGTTTAATATCGTCACTAATATAAAGTTACTTTTCCACTAGTAGTTGATTTTAATAAAACTGACTTGCGTGTCACCTGATGGTGATGTGCAATGTCTTACAACGCTTCAACTGCACGCTCATTATAAGACAGTAATATTGTTCCGAGTAGAGAATACCGGATTCCAAAGAGTGTTTAAGTCATATTTATCTATCCACTAATATATACAGTAGACTCTTTCACTTAAGTAGAATATAAAAGTATTTTCTGGCCCTGGCTCCTCGCTGTGGTGCGTGGTGCCGACTGCCATCTTGGATTGTGACGTCACCGCGGCCATTTTTGGTGTCAAAATTACTCGAAGTGATTCAAAATTTGCCCAAAATTCGCCAAAATCCACTAAAATTTCCAGGAAAAATTCTCAAAAATTTCTCTATTTCGAGGGAAGGATTCCAGTTTTAAGAGAAAATTCCCTATTTTAATCCTCAAAAATATAAAAAAATTCAAAATCCGAAAAAATTCAGTTTTTTTACCTTAGAAAGAACCAAAATTCCCAGTGACGCTTGCATTTCCCCTTGACCTCAACCTTTGACCTTGACCTTGACCTCGGTGACCATCTTGGATCTGCCATTGGGACGCCATCTTAGAAATGCGTAATTATTTGGCTATAAATTCGGGAAAAAATTCGAAACTTCATAAAAAATATCTGCAATTAATATACTGATTTATTTGAACAGTTCCTTCCCTCGGTTCGAAACTTGATCGATGCAAAAAATAGTTTTATGTAAAAAAAATTATGCAATAAAAGCAGATAATTTTCCTAGTCTAGCAGCCTCCAGTAAGCCGATGTGACCGCCATTTTGGCAAGCTCTGATTATTTACCTATAAATTCAGGAAAAGTTAAAAAAATGTCACTTATTAAAATAATGATTGGTTTTTTTGATATCCATCCTTGGATCGATTCTCGACCAGTAATAAAAGTACATTACTAAAAGTTAAAATCAAATTAAATTATGTTTCCTATAACACTTCATGAAGTTTATTAATAATTCTCTCTACGAAAAAATCTATACATCATACCGGTACGACGAAATAAATACGTTGTCGCTATGCCTATGAAATACATTTCTATCAGTTCATGTACAATCCTATACATATAGGCCAAGCATCACACCAGAAAATGTAGCCTGTGAAAAATGGGATTTTTTATATTAGAGTAATAAGCAGTCATGTTTTGTCTTTAAATTCAGTATTTTGAGTTCCTTGGACAACAGTCTTCGGTAGTATAGTGGTCAGTATCCCCGCCTGTCACGCGGGAGACCGGGGTTCGATTCCCCGCCGGGGAGAGCTTTTTTTTTTATTTTTTCTTTAAATTTCTTAAAAATAGAATTGCAAATTGAATTGCGTTTAGAATTTTTTTTTCATTCTCGCATTAATATTAACATTAATCGTCCATTAGTTCAAGTATCTCTGCGTTGTCGAATGGCATCAGTTATGTAATCACAAACCTGTTCGATTGTAACTATTACTAAGACAAAACATTATTATTATTATTATTATTATTATTATTATTATTTCTTATTCTGTCTATTTTAGTTTTCCCTACTACAAATTTTTCACTTTGCGATGTACTGATATTGTTTTTAAGGTCATAAATTTGATGGAGGGGGGAAAACCCTTAATCTCCTTCTGTTTCTCAAACACTATAATATGAAGAAATAGTTTACTGTGCAACATATAAACTAAAAAATTTCACAATGAATTTATTTTACATCCAATTTACAAATATACTTTTTCACAATTCCAAACAAAATTTGATGTAGGTAACTATTCTAAAATTTGTAAATATATTTCTTTTGTTAAAATTTTCGTTATAAAAATGTTTAGTATTGCCATTGTGTAGACATTTACAAGGTATGAAGTAAGATATTAATTATATTGTGTTAATTTCGATCATCACGCAAATTTCATAGCAATAAGACTAACAGGCATTAATAAAAATAACAAAAAAAAAACATTATATTAAATAAATGCTATCGTATTTTAGATACGTTTGTTAACTTGAAAACCAGATCAGGACAGCTAAAATATCTTGCTGACTACAGTTGGAATATCATTTATTAAATATTAAAGAGTACATAGTTGAGATAAACTACTACTTTGCGGAACACCTAATACCATGAAATTGCATTTGCAAATTTGACTGCAATGCGTCTATTTGTAAGATAATTAAAACAAATATATACCACGCATTGCTTGACGAGGCCTAAAATTGATAATGTTTTATTAATCAGATTGGGTTGGAAAGTATCGAAGGCTATGCTCATGTTGAAATAACCAGACTATTTTATTTATACCTGGAAGTTATACTGGCGCGCGCACACACACACACACACACACATAATACTGTGTGTATACAAGACAATCTTTCTGATTGAAAACTACGTGGTTTTTCAGAAATAATTGTGCCTATAAATATAATTCGGTATACAACCACTCACTGACTGATACACACTTAATTCAAATATTTCATGTTCAAAAGTAAAATTTTTTAAAAAGTTTTAAATGTTTGTTTGAGCTTATGTATAACATGTTGGAATGATAATTCTACAGTTACTGAAAACTAAAATGCTTCAAAACTAAAAAATATAGGGCTATATATATTTTGTCAATACTCCGTTTCCCCGGAGAAACCCCCGGAATGGCCACCGCATGGGGAGCCAAAGAAAAGAAACGGGCTCCCCATTTGGAAGCCACCTGGAAGGTTTTTTCTGTTCCACCCACCGTTTCTTTGGTAGCCTGACTTGTTACAAGGGACTGTATTCCTACCAGAGAAAATGCCACCATTTCGTCTGGGCAATACGCCTTGGAGGAGCCGGGGTGCGAACCCAGGTCCTGCAAGTCACAAGGCAGGCGCTCTACCCCAGAACCAGAGTGGTAGAGCGGATACTTGCAGTCTTCTTAACACTGACATGATGTTATTCCACGAGTTTACTGTAGTTTCGTGTGTCATTAACACGGGAAGTACATGCAGTAACATCTAACCTCGGTAACGAACAAATTTATGTATTTAGATGTTCTTCGTTCATCATGAACTATGTAATTTTACAACAGTGAAATATATATTTTATTTTCTATAATTGTTTTTCTGTATCTCTAGTTGATTTTCTGCAAAAAACTTACAGTCCCGCTGTACAATTATTATATAGAAATATAGACTAATAAAAAATTGGTTGTCTGTAAAGTCGGTTTACGGACGATAGTTTAACGTGACAACGTCATTACAAAACATTGATGAAATGATTGCATACATTTATGAATAAAATTGAATCATTTTTATTGAATTATCACCATTTTGTATGGATACAAAGAAGTAGTGAAATGAAGTCTACAATTTAATTGATAAATTGAATTTTATTTGCACTCATTAATTCAAATATGTTTATTACTTTAACGAAGAGATTATTTTAACTATAACTTTTATACATGTTTGCTATTTAACTTCAAGATCGTTGAGAATTAGCATTTACACATTTAACGACGAAGTTTGTTCGTCGTGAAATTAAACGTAGAATTTAATAAAAATGCCCTTACAGTTATTAAAATAAGTATTAGTAAGTTTAAGAAAGAATTTCTGCTTTAATCTCCAACCCAGGCGCTCGTGGTGCGCTGGTGCCGAGATTAAAATTCGTCGAGAATATTTTACGTTTTTATGTCTTCCGGTGATCAAAATGATATGCAATTGTGGCCCCGGGCACGAAATTTAACGCCCCTCGCGATAAACAAAGGAAAATATGTATTAACGGGTGCCTGGTTGTCGCGGAAGGGGATAGATAGCGTGATTCGTTTGGTTCGCGTCCGTCACCGTAGAGGAATGCACTGTAGGGGAATAATATTATTTCGTTTTTTAATTCGATTTTATAACAAATACACCAAACATATTTATAATGTGTTACAATATTTTTTACAACATTGTGCAAAAGATCCCGGGTGTAATTTGAATTATTATGTGTAACTGTAAAACATCATTGTTCGTACAAAAACGTATTTGAAAATTCAACATTACTTTTGAATAACTGTACCGATTGTGCTGAAAATCGGTGGACGATCGTTAAATTAAATAATATTAATAATTCAAACGACCTATAACATGATTGAAAAGTCAAATCGATGGTTGTTCCAATCGAGTGGAAGAGAGATGAGGCGCAAGCGTACAATGAGCGTAACGGGACACATCGTAGTGGGACAATGTGCGTTACGGGACACTTTTTCGTACGTGCAGCCGACGTTGTCACGTCAAAAATAATTATTCTTTCGACACAATAGTTTTCACTATACAACCTAACAATGGCTAAGTCATAGGGCAGGTAACATGAATGTTTGCTGAATGGTATAAGATACATAGTGCGGACAAAACGTCTTGCAAACGTGAGTGATAAACGGGGTGGAAACCTTACTAGGGGGGGAGGGTACACGTAACAGTGAAGTGCGGCCAAGGAGACTGGGAAATATCCCTGGACTCTGCATTTTTCTTCAAGTGCTATACCCATCCAAAAAAATAATACCAATTAGTTCATAACGAACGATACGTAGATACACACACCTGCATGATTTCAATGACATATATGTGTATATGTGTGTTTTGTGGGTGATTTGGGTGTGTTTTGTGTGTCTCTCTTTTTATAACAATCGATTTGTTACCGAGCCGTGCATAATCAGCACTATTTTTTTTTGACGTCATAAATCGATGAACGCCGGCTGCACGCACGAAAAAGCATGACTCATTGTCACGTTCCGCCTGAGCCGAGCGTGCAAGAACCGGCCAACCACCGTGCGAGAAAATCTTCTATAATATCAAACAGGTTAAGGCGGGCTTTTTAAAAGCAGCAATTTAAAAAAATTGATTTATTTGTCCAATTTAGTCATTTCAAATTAACAATTTATTGGCATTGATTTGATTTCAGTTTATTTCTATAACTAATTGATCGTGATTATATTTAAACAAATTATTTAAATTAAATTTGCAAAAACTGTAAATAATATTTGAAAATTAAAAAGTATGCAATTATTCATCAATGTTTTCTTATGACGTTATCACGTAAAATTATCGTCCGTAAACCGACTTTACAGACAAACCCCCCCCCCCCCCCCCCTTTTATTTTAATTCCGCTCGGCTTAGTGTGCTATATTTAGCTCTGTCGCTCCATTTATTGATGGAGACCAGTTCGCAAGACGTTTGACCCGCACTCACAGAATTACAAGGTAAAGGCAAATTCGTACGTGACATAGACGCACAGTAGGTGCAAAAGTAAAAATTTTTAAAAGTATTTGGTTGTTTATATGTCCTTTGGTTACGTCTTTGTAACTTATGACTTGTCTTAAATTTGTGACCATATAACCTGCCTCCTTCTAAGGCTAACCGGGTTCAACTCCGGGCAGAGGCAACCACGGATTGTTCGCCGCGGAAACATGGCAGACGTTGCTGAGATCGCCGCTCGATTATTTTAATGTCGACGAGATAATATCCTAATGTATTCATTCGTAATCTGTACATAAGGATAGTTGTACTAAAAAAAAATCTTGAATATAGCGATGTTTGAATCCAAAATCAGCATAAAGAATCCCTTTCACAAACTGTAATAGTCTATGGAAATAATAATGAAATCCAAACTACGTAATTTCAAAAGCAAAATTAAAGATTTTAGTAGGTTAATAAAACTTAACTTAGTCATCAGGTTCCGAACCAATTAAGTTTTAAATAACTGATAAGGTGATAAATTACAGAAATAAATAAGCAATTTATTTTATTAAGAATTATTATTTTTAGTTGAAGTAGATTCAAAATAAAACATCTGGTATGCATAGTTTTATTTGACTATCCACATAGGCCTACATTACAGATCTTCAAGAAAAGGGGAAAAAAAAAAAAAAAAAAAAAGTTGATTCAATAAAATGTTGAAAACCTCTTATCTCAAAGGGAAATGATGCACAATTGTAATTTGTAAATTTTATTCCCTTTGATGATTTGAGTGATTTTTTTTGGCAAATATTAAGCAGTAATAAAATCAAGTGTACATCCTTCAAAAAAGGTTGCTTAAATTTTATGTAAAAAGAACAACAGAGAATCGTGTGGCAGATTGTAAATAAAGGGGAAATAATTATAACTCTTAATGGTTAATGTATCTAAGACGTCCTTTTGCACCTCGGTAACAAATACTTTTTTTTAAATTCAAATCAGATTTGTTCTTGCTTGCTGTATGTTTATTGTTTTGAAAAGTATTTAAATTTGTGGAGGGAAAAATTTTTTAAATTATACACTCATGTAAAAATTAATTCTGTATTTTTGTTAATAGTTGTATGTGAGTACTATTTTCGTAGTTATATTTGTAGTATCCATTTACTTATGGAATAAATTAAGTTACTTTGTTGTTCTAATCCAACAAAATAAATAGAAAACTAGTCATTAAAATAACTTAATATAGCACAAAAATAATAAGTACAAAATTTTACTGTAAAAAATTAATTAAATTGTTCATAAAATTTATAGCAGTTTATGTGGTCCTAAGTACAGTTCGTATAACATAGGTGTTTGTATTTTTTGCGTCATGAATTAGCTATCAAAACCATAAAGCAAATAAATAATAGGGAAATAATTTGAGTAAGAAAGGTGACAAAGTATACCATAAAAAGTTAAAAAGAAAACTTTATAAAATAAAAATTGCATCGGCCGGGAATCGAACCCGGGCCGCCCGCGTGGCAGGCGAGCATTCTACCACTGAACCACCGATGCTTCGACAAGTTTTTTATAAAATTATATATATATTCTTATGGTATCAACATCTATGGAGTTTTTAAAAGTTCAATGTATATTGTATAATTAATGTTGCACCTAATTAATTCCTGTTATGCTTGACACTTTGAAATCCACTTCATATTTTATCATTCCTTTCCATAACTGCCCTTTTTATTCTAATGAGGGTGCCTCTTTCGTGTCCCTCTACAAAAAATATTTTAAATAAATTTTGTATAAACGTGGCTGCCGTAACCTCACATGCTAGGCCAGGAAGGTACGAACTTCACAAAAATCAGTTTCTACATTATAATAAGTTTTAAAGAATTATTTTTCAGTTTAACGCTTTATTGAGTGAAATGTATACTTTTTTTTCAAAATGAGTAATTACAATTTTAATGTATTTATCAAACAAAATAACAATAGTGGAAATTTTTGTTAGTTGAAATTTATTTAAGCCGTTTCCGGTTTTTAAACTTGGTGGACTGCTATCTGTCGAGAACAGCTTGTACCGTTACCAGAGGTTGAGAAACCTGAACGCTGTAAGCGCTGTCTGTTTCGTGAGTACACTAAGATGCTAGCGCTATCTGTGATGAACTATTATTACCTCATTTTATTTCTCCACACTAGATGGCGAAAGTGTTACTGATACACTTTATTACCTTGATTTTACATAAATTTCTTCTGATGACATTTCAGGCCATGTCACCTGAATAAAAAATTATTTTCTTTATGAGTTTAAAATTTGACCACGATAGTTCAAAACAGACTTGCTTCGACTGCACCGACAACGATCATTCGTAGTGGCAGTCATTATATTTGCATCGTTAAAAATTAAATTAAAATTAGTATTTAAAAGAGTCTAGGGACAGAAATGCAAGTGCCCTGTCTTCACGAAGTTGGGCAAAGGATGACACTGCGGTTATTAAAATCAAGTATATATTACATTGTTTTGATTGTATATAAACTGGATACACTAGTACTTAGTACTGTTTTTGCTATTTTAAAAAGAATTTTTTACACATTTTTTACGTACATGGATAACAGAAACATTTTATACGAACGAAGATTTAAAAATGTTTGGTGTGAGGTTATCAAAGTATGTGTTCTATGAATAGCGATTTGGAGATTTCTTGGTTTATATTTACAAAAGTTGTCTTGGTTGCACTGTTTACATTTTGCAGTGGGAAATAGTAACCATACTAATTCTCAATGTAGCTGTGCGGTGGCTCGTCTTCATACAAGTCTAAAATAATTTCGCACCTGATTTAAAGCATATTTTTGAGTACAAACATGTGACAAACGAACTACACTTTAAACTACAGTCAACACTTTCCAGTCCGCTGCTCGTAATTTGTAGGCGTTAAAAATTGAAAGTTGAGTTATCTGTTGAAAGACTACATTTTTGTTAATTTGGTTAACCTAGTTTGAAATACCGAAATTTATGGATCTTTCTTATTATGCCAGTAAACAAGAGGCAAAGTAAGCACTTTTTACCAGCAGACCTGAAAACTTGATATAAGGGTTATTCGAGGACGCTGAATCGAATGGTGCTAATTTTTTTGAAATAATTGGACGTGAAGTTTTTGGAGAAAAGGGTTAAAAAAAATTTACTCGGTTTTTCTCAGAATATAGGCGTTTAAGCGAAAAAGGTTTCAAACAAAAGTTGTGGAGAATTAAAAAATACACAAAAAAGGTTCCCAGGTCCATCTGCGTATTTGCAAACATGAGCGAGAAATATTTGAAAGAAATTAGTAAAGCTGTTAATACTGAAAGTGGGGCTAGTGTACCTACGTGCGAGCGTACGTGTGAACTAAACACAAACGAAGGGTCTTTGGCTATTCTCGGGCCGCTCCGTCATGACACAATGACGGACGCGACAGACTATCCGCTGGTAACAAAACCATTTATAATAGATGTGTCAGTATCAGAATGTTACCCTGATGTCATTCGCCCGCCTGCATGCCGGCTGGTTTGAACGCGACCTTTGAATATATATACTGTATAGAAGTCGCGAGTGGATAGGATTTACTCTACGTTTTTCAGAAGCGTATGATGAGCAGCTTGGGAACTTCACCGCTGCAGTGCGCTGCCATAACGCCCTGTATCATCTTAGTTGTTATTTACACGTTAGAGCGCAGCGCTGTCGCCCGCTGTCATTCCCCGCACCCCCACCAATCATTCACTGCAGCTCAAGGTCGTTCCACAGGAGGGGGAAGGGGTGTTTGAAGAGTTCGACACTTGTCCGCTAGGGACCACCACAAGTCGATGCCCTAGAGATGGTGGCGATTGCGGCGGTGAATTAACCAACTACCTCAAAACCGTATTAGAAATTTTAACCTGGGCTGGCGACTTCTATACAGTATATATATTCAAAGACGCGACTGAGCTGATGTGCGCAGAAACCAAAAACAATATCCGGGAAGGAATCTCTTCAATCGATTGTTGATACAAGGAAATTTAGCGAATAGTTCTTCAGCAGCTATTCTGTGGATAAATGGAAAGTATGTTGCAAGCACGTGAAAAATATTTAAGGGGACTATGTGAAAAGTGACGGGTGAACTGACATTTTAATTAATAAAATTATAATAAATTTGGGATGTTCAAGTGACAGGGACACTGACAGTGATACAGACAGTTGGGGGAAGCAGTCATTGTGATTCGGAAGGATTGCTTTGAAGTGATGCCTCATGCTACAGGCGTGAGTGTACGATAATTGCATAACATTACAAATACATCTTTTCAGAATATAGTACTCCATGTAAGCTATCATCATATGGCTTGAAAAATTATTGACATCTAATATTATACGTACAACTATCATAAATTACAGTCACGAAAATTTGAATTCACTTCTTTTGAGTATATCGTGTAGTAGTGTGTGTAACTACGTGTGATTTTGTTTACACATTTACCATAGGTGTAAACAGTATTTGTGGAAGGGGAGGACAGAAGCCAGTCACTCCTCCGGAAACCCTTTTACAAAAAAAATGCTTGAAAATACATTTTTAGGCTATTTGACGCTTAAGTGCTTTTAAAGATTCTGCCATTGTAAATTTCGTAAAATAAATTTTTTTTTGTCTAAACAAATCTGGCTACCATATCCCCCTAACCCCCCGGCCCACTTCTTTTTTTACTACGTTCTTGACATTTATTGTTACAGATACAGGTTCCTCTTTTGAGTAAACTTCTCTGCACTTATACCTGTGCCTTGTTAATAGAAGTGTAAAATATCTTTATTTTAGTATTGCAAACTATTCCTTATCAACTATTTTCCAATAGATTCTTTTGTAAAAGTACTGAAAAATCAATTCTGTGAGTTGTCCAAGGTATTTTTCGTCTTTATTCACTGTTCTTGTTGCTAATGTCTCGTCGTGTTAGCACACTGTGTCCGTCTGTGCTGAAATATTTTTTTTACCAATTCTTACTATGTAATTTTCTGTTTATGTTTTAAATGTTTTGATGTTCCCTGAGTTTCGCTTGTTTTCTGTATGTTTGCATATTTATCTTTCTTGTCTGTTATTGAGGTTTCTTATGACATACATTATAATCAGCAATGGTGTATGTCCTAAATTATATATATATAATCAATCTCCCCATTTGCAAGAAACATTAAAAAAAGAACAATTAAAGTATTTATTTGGTATTTGAAACCCGTGCGTTTGCAAAAAAAATGTATTTAAAATAAAATTATATAATATTTCGTAATAATCTCAAAATATCAAGTGTAGTATGTATAGAGAATTTAATTTCATAACGAAATTATTATAACTACTTAAGTTGTTGAATTGAAGGAAAGGTTCGAACATAATAATTTAGAACAAAATTATAAGAAAAGTGAAATCTCTGGTTTTTTACGAAAATAAAGATACACAACCATTAAATGAACTTTTGATACTGTAACAGTTAAAACATAATACAAGTTTTATACTATTACACATCCAAAATAAAAACACCGAATTCCAATTTTTGTTACAATTAAAATTACAAATAATTAAATAGCGATGTCACTGCGATGTGCACAAATATTAAATAAGTACTTTCTGTAGTTGTGTACTCAAAGAAGTTCTGAGGGTTTCATTGTATGAAATAAAATATTTATGCTCCCGCTTAACACTTATGTAAGCTATTACCAAAATTTATTTACTCAGGAGTACTGTAAATAGTTGTATTCAAATAATGTGAATATTTCTCAATAAGTACGTAAATCTCACAAAAATAGTGTCATCTAAATTCTAAGTCTTCAGAAACTGATCGATTTAAGGTCAGTACTATCATAACCTAAAATTCCGGCTATCTTTTAATTTGACATCTCCAACACTATCATTGATTTAGTACTTAATTTAAGATTTTGAAAATGCCTATTCGCAAACAGTTGTTTGAATAGCTTTCCAGTATTACTGCGCATATTAAGCACGGTAAAACAAAACAAAAAAGCCAAAAGTGATATAACAAGGTTAACTTTTCTGTGGCTTCAAAACCAAATAAATAAAATGTTATACAATAACTTCATGCTTGTAAGCATACACATATTTTAACGAAACACACTCTTTTAATATCGAACATTTATTTCAAAATAACTTCACCATCGACAAGCTCTTTACATATTTTTTTACTAGTCTATAGGTAGTTCTATATAATTATTGTACAACGGGACTGTAAGTTTGTTTGCAGAAAATCAACTAAAAAATTGCCAGACTAGTTATACAAATTATATTTCACTATCATGATGAACGAACAACATAAGAACACATAAATTTGTTCGTTACCGAGGTTAGATGTTACAGCTCGTGTTAAGGACACACAAAACTACATTAAACTCGTGGAATAACATCATGCCAGTGTTAAGAAGACTGCCAGTATCCGCTCTACCACTCTGGTTCTGGGGTAGAGCGCCTGCCTTGTTGACTTGTAGGACCCGGGTTCGCGCCCCGGCTTCTCCAAGGCGGATTGCCCAGACAAAATGGTGGCATTTTCTCTGGTAGGAATACAATCCCTTGTAACAAGTCAGGCTACCAAAGAAACTGTGGGTGGAACAGAAAAAAACCTACCAGTTGGCTTCCAAATGGGGGCCCGTTTCTTTTCTTGGGCTCCCCATGCGGTGGCAATTCCGGGGGTTTCTCCGGGGGAACGGAGCTTTGCAAAAATATGTTTTTGTAGTTTTGTAGCGTTTTAGTTTTTAGTAACTGTAGCATTATCATTCCAACATGTTATAAATAAGGCTCAAACAAACATTTAAAACATTTTAAAAATTTTACATTTAAAACATTTTTAAAAATTTTATTCCTAAAATTATTTTTTCTGAAAAACCATGTAGTTTTCAATCAGGAACATTGTCTTTTACACACACAGTATTATGTTTATATATATATATATCTTACAAATAGACGCTTTGCAGTCAAATTTGCAAGTGTAATTTCAATTTCATGATACTAGGTGTTCCGCAAAGTAGTAGTTTGTCTCAACTACTATTTAATATTAGATGTTCCGCAAAGTAGTAGTTTATTTCAACTACTCTTTAATATTTAAAAAATTTGAATTGATCAAGAAAAATGCTGATACAAAAAAGGAAATATGTTTGTGAAACTTTTCAGCAAGATATTTTAGCTGTTAACAAACGTCTCTGAATTATGATAGCATTTATTGTATAACATTTAGTAAAAAAAAATTAATTCAATTAATTAGAATTGTCACATAGTAAGAAATGACATTAAACATGGTGTCCACTTTTTAATACCTTAAAGTTATAGTGGATGCCAAGTTTTTATGTACATGTAGATAAATTCTATTAGTTGACTTGAAGATATTAGATCTTATTAAAATTATAACTTTCTCTGCATCAATACCTGATTGAATACTTTGTTCTTAAATTGATTAGCTATAAACTAGAATATTATTTCGTGATTTGGAATTAAATAACTAATTTTGATTGTTATAGAATTGAAAGTATGCAGAAAAAATTCTAAAATTAATATTTAAATATTTTAGGCTTTTAAATTCTTTTTAAATATGCTGCATTTAATTTGCATGTTCTATTTACTATACGTTCGATTAGTGATACACTTTTGATTATATACTTTTTATTACCATTTTTGATGATTCCGATATTATATCTCGGTTGGGATTAAGAATTTCAACTTGCAATTATAGAATTAGTGACACTTTTAAAATCATTAGTAACTATACAATTTGTACAAATTTATAACTCTTTTTGAATAATATAGAAACATTCATTGGTAAAAAAAACTTAAGCAAAAAGTTATTTAAAACTTTTATAATCTACATATTTATTTAGTTTCTGTTTAAGATAATGTGTTTTGGGTGTTATTCAATGTGCTTATATGGTACCTATTTTTTATATATGTCATAATTCGTGCTGTAAGGCACGAAAAATTGAATTTCAATTTAATCTGACAGTTTTAAAGAAGCAGAATAATATGCTACGCATAGTATCATTTCTTACATTTCAGCAGAATTTATTTTTGAAAGACTGCAAGCCTGTGCAAAGCCCACCAACATTCCAGGTATGTCTCCCCTAGTGCGCCTGTGCTGCTTGCCCTGTGCCAACAAACTACAATACACAAAAATATTCCCCTCGCATTTCAGCATTTTGTAGCCTTTAAATAATTTAATATGGACATTAAAAATCTTAATATCTAAGTTTTTTTTGTGTTCTGTCACCCTAAACATGAAAATATTTGATAAGAAAACCCTTGAATATTTGCGTTGGATTTTCACTCATTAAATTTAGATAATTCAACTACCGCAAAAATTAATTCTCCTTTTTCTCTGGAGGGTAGGTTTTCGCGTGTCTAGGATTATCAAGTAACAAATTTTAACTGGGTTAGGTCAGTTACATATGAAAAATACTCTAAAAATCGTGAAAATGTGTGAAGTTATGCAAAATGACATCGCTTTACTCCGTCCACGAAGTTGCACGACCGAGAGGTTAACTTCGGGTCTTTTCGTAACTGTTCGGGGTTCAGTCGATCTTGGGTTTTCCTATATGTAATGCACTAGCTAAACACGCTATAAGTCGTCGTCCACGACTCGAACAAACCCTTTAGGGCGAATTTGCCCAAAAATGGTTTCACCCACCGAGCTTTGGAAAAATGTGTTTTTTTCGATCTAATGTCATCAGTTACCTATTTAAAAACATTACTTTAAGTTATCACCTGAAACGTTTTCTCAAGACTGAATTTCCGTATGAACGAGCCGTTTAGGGAGGATATATCATCCCTCCCCCCCCCCCCCCCCCCCTAATAAAATATGCGAGATCTCAGTGAAGGTAGCGTGTTATTTTATAAGATGCGAAGTGAGCTGTTACAACACCTGGAACTCCAAACCACGTCGAGAATGAGATAATGTTAACTGTCCGAACCCCGTGTTGTTGACGTAAGGTTTCTAAATATGCTAATTGTATTTTTTTTAAATACCCTGCAAATAAAAATTCCCCTGACCACCCCACTGCCTGTCCCGGGCATATCGGCGCGTCAGTGTGTGTTACCGTCCACGATGACCTCGCTTTCGAACGTGTAGAATGAAATAAAATAAAAACTTAAGTGCTACTCTGTCCCGGCAGTGACTCCCGTGGGGGCAATCATTCCCTCCGCCGCGGTATAATTCGGTTCACAAGTATCACTCACCAGAACGTCACGCGGCGGATAGATATTCGGTGGTTCGCACCTTAACCCTCCCCCCTCCGCCTTCCTTCCTTACAGGAAATAGACCGGGGGGGGGGGGGGGGGGGCTGCCTTATTTTTCTCCAGCGGTCGGGTCACAGATGGGGCCCCGTTGCGGCCGGAACGCCGCCGACGCTCACTATTCATTTGCGGTAATAACGTTCTGGGTAACAACCGTAACACCTTCTCCATTCCCCTTCCACCAGTCCCAACCATATTCCATTTCTCTTCCCGGTCTAACCGCTGTGAGAAGGAGGTACGGAGGAAAAAAAAATAATAAGCGTTCGGTTGCGGCACGTACGCACGAATCCAGGCCGCTTGTTCGTCGTCCTTCCTGGTGGGGGGATCAACACCCCGTGGGTGACTTTGGAATATATATATTCACGTGTAAATTAGAAATCAATATACTTTAGGACAGTCGTGACTTATGATTCTCGAAACAATCGACATAACGTAGAACCTTTTTTTTTAAGTTTGGAACAATCATAACTTATAAGTAGAGACCGGAAAAATTCGCGGGTTCAATGACCTCCAGGATAGACTCCAATATCCTCTATACACTCGGGCAAATGCCAACTGTTCATTGGCTGTTGACTTGTGAGTCGTCTCGACTGGGTGGTCTGTGATTCGACACTTCTATTAGTAAGGGTCTCTAATTGGCCCTTAGTCCTCCAGATTAACAGTGAACCAATGATAGAAGCAGCACTAAGGTATACCTAATTATTTGAATTTTAGCATAACACGAAATGAACCCACGAATTTTTCAGGTCTCTACTTATAAGCACGTGGTTCAGAGCTATCATGACTTAAGAAAATAATAAATTAGAAGTGTCACGTAGAACTTACACATCTTAAAAAGAAATGCACCACTTAGAACTGTTACAACGTATAAACACATAACTAAGAAACACACAACGCCAAAACTCTTAACTTAGAAACTTCTGCAGTTATAGTGTCATAATTTATAACTATCAAAACTTAGAAACACACAGCTTAGAAAAATAAATAACATTGCTACAATTTAAAAATATATATATGGTGTCGTATCTATGAAAAGAAAGACCGAACAGATAAAAAGTCTACAAGCTGATAAGGCTGAACTTCAAACTAAGTATAGGAAAAATAATATGTTTCTGATAATCGGTTATTATTTCGATTCACGGGAGGGAAAATGTATGTAGCATTCAAATTCCGAGGATAAATTTTGTCTCTAAGATACATGCTATTTATCGTAACTCCACCAAATCTCGAATTTCTTTTCTTAATCAATGTTTATATGATGTCAACTCGTCATAATTTGTGAGTAAAATACACAAACATTCGTTTTCAATAACATATATATTTAAAGTTTAAATTTAGAATCTTAAATGACAATATATATTAGCTACATATGAGGAAATACTGCTGTGTGATCCTGCCATCACTATACTTTGAACTCTGTTTACGTGGGTGCATACAAAGGCAAGTTGCAATCAGAAGAAGCTTCATAGAATGCGACTGAAGGTTATGGCCGAATTTATATTAGGATAATTAAATTTGATATAAAGCTGAAAACTACTGAATAAATAAAGAAACCGAGTAAGCGTGTGTGGTTTGGCTCATCATGAGGAAATTGTGGTTCTGTTCTCGCGTTTTTTTTCTATCAGGTAATTTTTTTTTTTTTTTTTAGAATTAGCGTGGCTAAGGTAAGTATTTTATTAATAATTTTTGTGTTTGCAAATTAGGGTATCAAATCTACAAAGCACCTCGGAGACTCACATTTTACATCGTCATCTTTTGTCCACTCAAAAGTCCTGTAGGGATGAGGGCCCGCGGAGAAGTACCATAATGGAAAACTACCATAATGCAAAATCCCCCCTGACCTCCACGAAACAGGGGTAAAAGTACAATAATGGAATACTACCATAAGTTAAAAAGGACGAGGGGGAATTCTGCCATAATTTCCTATACACTCCATGGAATGAGTATACCGACATTGCTCTCAGAGAATTGTATAGAATACGTCGGTAGGTATTGCTGTCAACCCCAGCAGTTTCTATGGTTAAAAAACTATAGGTAGCACTTCTGCCGGTGACTTCTGTAGTTCCAATCAAGTATTAATTCAACAGATAGCGCACGAGTAAGAAAAAATGTTTTATGAAAATCTTTTTAGCGCTGTGTTCTTATGACCAATGTGAGTAAAAAATTATAGCAGAATTTCTACCGTAAACACCCCCCCCCCTCCCCCCCCCCCGGCTCATTTAACTTATAGTAGCTTTCCAAGGAGACCAGTGGTAATTGTCATTATAGTAGTTTTCCATTGTAGTGCTTCCCCCCCCCCCCCCGGCCGGTGGTCGCCATACGTCGGAAAAAGACAGCGCCTAGAGGCGATACCCCATTAGGAACACCAGTGAGAGTCGCACTTATGATTTCGTCTAGCGGACACTAATATGGCGATTCTCTGGTAATGTGCTTGGATTCCGAACTTGTTGATCATAAATTAATATTCGTTATGTGAGTTATGGCCCGGACACAATAAAAATAATCACTTCACAAGCACAACACACTATTATTCAGGACATTTAAATTTCACGTTATTCAATACAACTAGTTACAATCGTACATTGCGATAAACGAGCTATTGGTAATAAGTAGAGTTCGCTCTTGTTATCAATAGCAGTTTATTACCAAAACAGTGTTACCTTTCCCGGCAAACAGAAGCTCTGAAAGTCGTTCGACGTTGTCATTTGAAAAAAAAATATATTAAATTAACAATAAAATGCGTGAGTTGATTAAATTATAGCTAATATTAATTTTTTTTTTAAGTTCGCACCATAGAGTTTCACTATAAACGTTACCGCGCACTTGCCAAAGAAGGAACATTTTCTGCATTTAATTTAGTTCTATAATGGATTTTATTCTGTAAATACTCAATTATTCCATATGTTTACACCGTGCACCAAAATAATCGGCAATTTTCAGCAACATAAAATAAAATTAAAATAACGGGGTGAATTTGGATCCATAGATGCCAAAGTGCTGTGCTTGTTTGATGTTGTGTAAGTAGTGCTTTCGCTGTGGAAATGTTTATGCATAATGTAGCCCAGCCTTTAGTATCGATTCATCAATTCTGACTCGTCATAGGAGTTTGGTACCTTATTATCCACGTCCAACGAAAACCTGGCCGCACACTCGCGATACTCCACAGGTTGAAACAACATGAACCTGAAAGATTTTCCTCGATAATTAATTTATTTATCTGCACGTAAGTGAGCTCAAAAGGAAGAATGTTACAATCACAATAAATAAATCGCATCAGAAAGATGATGGTGTCTTGAGAGCTTAGCAAAAACGTTTCTCGTTAGGATTTAGGAATGCACTTGCACAAAATGGAACTCTCTGAATTTTTTTTTTTGAAGTTGCTCTAGTTAAGTTAAGTGAATTTCACAAGAACAGAACTTAATTCACGTAATAGATAGAAAATAAACTTTTTTTTCTTCATTTTCTATGCCTGGCCGGGTGTACTAATATCTTGCAATTTTTATATCGTCCTTTTTCCACTTATATCTATTCATGTTGAACCTTCGTCGACAATACGCGCTTTATATGCAAACATTTCTGTACAATTATGTAACCTACATACACAACACAAGTAAGTGATTTTAAGGTGAAGTAACAGGAAACGAAAGGTGAAATATTAGTTTCAAAAGTTCTTATGTCATAACAATTTTTTTATCGATTGATATTAATGATTTTTCGTTCCTTGAGGTATAGATAACTTATTACGAGTTTTTCGAAGACCATAACATATGTAGAGTCCATTCACAGTACTATTACAGTTGTAGCCAGGCGTCCCTTTCGGCACAGCCTACAGACGTATGTAGATTTAGAAATACATATTTATTCTGGAAATGTTTTGGAAACTTATAAAAACTCCTGTAACATTTTAAGATTACGTACAATAATCCTTCCAAAATAATTTATCTGTTACCTTATGCAGCTAAGTTGCTGTAATTTACTTATTCTGTCTTCGCTTGTTTTTTTTCTTTTTTTTTTTCTTTCAAATCCTGGATGGGTGGTGTCCTGAGCCCACAGACCTCACCCCCTCCCTTCTGTCTACGTACCTGCCCTATCTCACCCTCTTAAAGCCCCTGCCTACCCGGGGGCACATACTTGGCGAAAGTATACACCGTTGAAGCTGGCCCTTGCCAACGAGTGGCATGCCTGGACTGGCGGTGCCGAGTGCTGGGCGCACAACTGCGACTCCTTTTGGCCGATGCGAGGCCCTATATTTGTTCGTAAAAACAATAATACTTAGTAGGGTTGCCTGGCCAAGTACTGTCCATGCCCATGGCGAAAGTATGCACCGTTGAAGCTGGTCTTGCCAACGAGTGGCATGCCTGGGGTGGCGGTGCCGAGTGCTAGGCACACGCGCGCGGATCCATTTGGCCCATGCAGGGCCCTAAATATATGCGTTCAAGCCTTCCACCACCCGTTCACTAGTCCCTGCTAGTTGTTTTCCCCAAGTCTCTTTAAAAAAAAAAATTACAGGCATCATCGCAGTGTTAATTAATACTATGCGTTCTTTCCCTCACCGGACTAAACCTACACGATTATATGCGTCCTTGGTCAGCCGGGTATGTGCGGCCTTGGAGCTTTACACTACACTCAAACAACGAGATTAATTGCCACTTTTGCTCAAAACTATACACGCCTCTAACTGAGCCAACTAACTGAGGGGAAAGGGTGACCTCCCCCCGCCTGACATCTACACTATTAAAAATAGAGCCAAGAAACATGCGACAGCTAATTTACTACCTGCCGGCCCGTGAGCCACCTTTATTCTTGAAATCCCACACTTCGCGCCCCGCCGTCGTTCCCAATGATTCGAACAAAGTGACGGGGTCGCAATATTTATATTTGCAATCAGATAGCGAATTATGGGAAAACATAATAGTTCCTGGTGTCACTGTCACACGCTCCCGACCGAGCATATGAAGAAACGTCGGCGGGCGCACATACGGTGAGCAGAGCTTACAATTAAAAAAAAGCTGTTTGAAAACTGCCGGAGATATCAGAGTGGTGTCTGTTTACAAAAAAAAAACATTTAAGAACACATTGAGGGTGGATTATTACATAGTTCTGTAAAATAGTGAAAATGGCTAAAACGCGTGTTTTCAGAATTATTTTAAGCTTGCATTATACCCTTACCTTCATTTCTACGCCATTATATGTAATAGTTATCACTGAAATCCCACAGGTGCCCTACGCACGACCAGGGGCGTAGCCAGGGGGGGGTTTTAGGGGTTCAAACCCCCCCCTTAGCACCAAATCTTTAATTAATTTCTTATTCATCACTCAAACAAATTTCATATTAAATTAATAAAAACAAATTTACCGTTACAATATTTAAATTTAAGTACCGAAAACTGCTAAAATAGCACTATTTTACACCTTAAATTCCATTTTACACCTTAAATTCCAAATTTTCCCGGGGGAGGACCCCCGGACCCCCCGCTTTAATACGGGGGGGGGGGGGGGGTGAGGCCATGCTTCTTAACACCCCCCATACACAAATCCTGGCTACGCCACTGCGCACGACGAGAAGACTGTGCGCCCTGAAACACTAGCGAGCGACTCACTTATCAACCCGCGTCTAACACAAATACACCCCTCACTAGGAGCGGCCTTACTCACCGAGCTGTAAGTATCAATGCGCGTCTACTCCCCTTACAACGTCTCAAGTGACGCAAACCTTCTATCGTGACGTAATTTATGAAGCCCAGGTGCATTTCGCATTCTTGCCACCTTGTCTTGTTGCGAGAAAATATTTGCTACCCCGTGCTGCAGCAACCAAATTAATTCCTCTTTCCCACTGTTGGGCTACCATCGCCGGAAAACATTGGAATCGTTGTAAATGGTTACCACGTTAATTTAGAGAGGGACGAATTGTGTTGGCCTAAGCGAAATTGCGTCTCATGTTTGGTGTTTGTTTGAAAATAATAAAATAAAACCACATCAAGTCGTAATGTGTGGTCCTCCGTAAACTGAAACTTCATTATGAAGAAAACATTTGGTCGTAAGTGGTCCCGTAGTTTTGTTTTTTTGTCACTGATATATTGACCATTCCTCTTAAGTGAGACTAAATACATCTCCCGTGCTTCTTTCTCCGTCTACCATTACCGACATTAACGGAATTATTAATAACGTGGCTGGCACGTGGGGTAGGTGAGTAACCTCTTCGGGACCCTCGCTGACCTTGAAAGCGGGTGAAAAGGGGAGGGGGGAAGGGGAATTAGATGGCGTGTAATGCGTCCGATGTCGAGGTTGTCGTTAGCGAGGGAAGTCGTTACGAACGCACCTCCGGTAGGCGTTGAGACGTGGCTATCGAATAACGCGGCTCTTTATCTAAGAAGCTTCTCGGTGTAAGGTGCCCGCCTCTGTAATTCGTTACCGCGCAGCGCCGGCCGGCTCTCGCGAGGTGTCGGGGTACGCCACTGTTATTTCCTCGCGCTCGATGCGTACGTGTTCGTTAACACCGCCTCGTCAGGGGTGTATGTGTGCTAGTGAGGCGGGATGATAAGTGCGACGCTCGCTGGTGCTTCCAGTGCGGTATAGCCTCTAAGCGCCAGTCTCTGAACTGGCGCGCATTCGTCTCGTCGTCACAGGATAACTGTGAAATTTGAGCGGTGACCGTAACATTATATGGCGGAGAAATGAAGATAAAGGTGTTATGCAAGCCCCTTAAGTGCTTTCAAGAATCTGTACTGATTGTCTTATGCCTAAAAATTACTCTGAAAACACGCGTTTTAGGCATTTTAACGCTTCTAAAAATACAGTTTAAAAACTTAATCCGAAATTAAAAGTACTTATCGGTCCTCAGCGAACTCTTAAATGCTATTCGTAAATAGGCCCCACTCGTATATCTTGAGTAGTTTTGAAATCGCGTTGTTTTTCCTGAAGCTCTGCACACCGTATGTGTGCCCAGGTAGGCGGGCCCCTTAACACCACACCTCGCCGGAGTCTAATTTCCGGAAAGCGCGTGCGTGCAGAAGTGGAACCCCAGGATCGACGTTTTTTTTTTTTTTTTTTTTTTTTTGGAGCGTCTTCTAGAGTGTGACAGTAAGCGGGATACAGTTATTTAAAACACGGGGGAAATTTCGGAAATTACTGTTACCAAGAAGAGTTTACACCTCGACGTAATTGAATTCCGCCTTCAGCGTAGGCAGCGTGTCTTTGGTGTGTGTGTGTGTGTGTGTGTGTCTGGTGTGTGTATGTATGTATGTATATATATATATATATATATATATATATATATATATATACAATTTATAATTTTTGTAGTAAATTATTCACTCGAGTTGCAAACCCGAAAATATTTTTTGAAAAAATAGCATAAACGAAATTCAAGAATTCTTATCCTTCCTCAAGGGATTTTAGGCCCATGAGAATTCTAAAATGGCACAGAAAGTTTAAATTAATGTTATAAGCTACTGCACGAAGTAATATTGTGTTAATCATTAAAAAAACAATTTGATAATAAATTAACTTTGACTCGTAAATAAATGTCAAAAAAAGAAGCTATACCATTGGTATCAAATGCTAATAAAATCTTTGGGGGGGGGGGGGGAAGAACTAGAACCGTTGAAAACACACAGCCTTGTATCGTATCTAGACATTGGTGTGTCATTTCCATCGAATTTACTAACTACGCAGAGAAAAACAAATATTTAATTATTAATAAAAGCAATATTTTTATGTGTTGACCCACAGTCGCGCCGTTTCACACTGTCACAGTTCACACTTGTTGATTTTTAACTGTTTATTTAGGCTGTATTTAAAAAAAAAGTATTTTAGCTTACTATAATACCACAATAGCACGACGTACATGACAGAAAATAACGCATGTATTGTGGATATGACATTTTTACCGTGCGACAAACAGAAACAATCAACTAAACATAAAATGTTTGCTTCCCTTACACACACAACCCAAATACCACAGTAATCAATGTAACAATACTTTTTTTTCAATTATTTGAAATTTGCTGAATGTTTATTCCAATTTATTAATTTATTAAATAATAATGTGATAATTTGTAATGAAAAAATATACATACGGGAACATTAAATTACTTATATAAATACCCTTGAAATATTTTGTAAACACAATTTATATCACTAATATTCACAATATCATAATATTTTTTTTAATTATATGGCCTATTATTCAATATCAATCACTAGAGCATATGTGATTTAAAAGCACATTTGAAATTTTTATTCTGTCAATTTTTGTTGCATGTTGCGCGCGCTTTGTAAAAATTCACTCTTTTTTTTTTTTTTATTCATAGCGCGCCTGAAGAAGTATAACTTCAAAAGGCACTTCCTTCGCCTCCTACGAAGATTGTCTTCCAAAGTGTCCAGATACCAGCGAATGCGTTTCAGCGATGCTGTGCACTAGATTGCTATTTTTTAATTTTTTTTTTACGACCAAGCCTCGGCACTCAGTGACGTCGCAGCTAAGTGCAGATCTGGAATGTTTATTGGCCCGCCGCGGGCGGCGCTGGAAGAGTGGCAGGCGCGCCACCTACCTCTTTCTCGATGACGGCTTCTCGTTCCGGGGTGGAGAAACCATAATAATCCTGATCCTGGGTCCGACGCCCTAATAATCCGCTTTGTGCATCTTGGGGATTTTTTTTTTTTTTTTTTTTTTTTGTGAAACTTCTTTACAGCATGTAAGGGTAAGTCGAGCCGATGAAGTCATCAGAGATAAACGAAAAAAAAAAAAAGTAACGCTAAAATTGTTACGGAAATTGTACAGATCATGGAAGAGAGTGGCGTTAAGTCCATTGTTTATCTGACACCATATGTTGGTTCCACTTGCACTTCTATGGCGACACCAATCATCTGGGTGTGGCGAGACCTTGTGGCTGAGAATACGTCAATGTCACATTACACGCAGTATTTTAAAGCCTTTTGAAACTTTTTAAAAACTGTGTTGGTTCACTCGTGGTTTTAAAGGCACAAAATTTACCATCAGGGGCGGACGTATAGAGGGGTGAGGAGATGATAGGGGGGAGATATTCCCCCCCCCCCCCCCCAACCCAGAAGTTTTAAAAAAATTGACAAAATATCAGTGAATACAGTATATTAATTTGTAAAACGCCACGTCGCCTACGGCTACTACTGTAGGCCCATATGCCAGTGTGTTAGTGTAAATAGTTAAGTAAGGTTTTTGAATACAGATGCTAAAATTATAACTTTTTTTTTTTTTTAAATCGCTTTTGTATCCTCTACTGTTTACCAACTCCTTTGTCAGACCGAGTCAGTACCAGCGCAACATGAATGCCTCAGTTACACAGAATTTAATGTGTTTTACTTTAGAGTAGGTTGGCATTTTGGAGGAAGTTGGAAACTTTTTATATATTTATGCTATGATGACAAGAAATCGACACTGTGACATCGCTCAGGTAATTCTTATTTTAAATATAAATAATAGTATTATTATATATAAATGACGAAATGAATGTTAATAAAAAATTTTAAAAAGGCCCAAAGTTTAAATAGTTCAAAATTTTAACATGACATGTCGTAACCTAATTTATATTATAAGTTGAAACACTATTTTCACAACCTGCTGGTTAACTGGTGTGTAATAATCACCAAATAGTTAAAATGTTTATTTACTAAATCTACCAATATGCATCGGATTCATAGCGAAATTTCGATGCCTGAAATTAAGGCATTTTTTTAATTATTGTGTACCGATTTCGCTCAACTCACTCATGTTAATTTTTTTTTTATGAACCAAGCTTTAGAAGGCCTACACTAACCAATAAGCGCTGGGTCAGCGACGTCAAACTCACGTGCACGGAATGTTTATTTATTTTTTTCTCGCCGTCGAGTTGGTACTTTGCCACCTGGGCCACACCGAGGCGAGAGCCCGGAAATTCGCTAAACGTGTCCCTAATGCACGCCGCGACGCCGGAATGCAGACGGCTGCCTTGCGGCGTGGCGACGGGACCACACAGGGCGGATGGCGATGTCGAAGGCAAAAAGAAACCGTAACGAGTGCGGTCCGGTGAACTCGCCCCGCTATACTCGTGTCTCGTTTCATCACGGCCGTCTACCCGGGCACTCATACGGTGCGCAGAGCTTCAGAACAAACCACGCGATTTGAAAACTGTTCAAGATATCAGAGCGGTGTCTGTTTACAAAAAGCACTTTAAAAAAAATCTAAGTGCGGATGGGTAGTTCTGTTTACTATTTAGTTTTAAAACTGTGTTTTTAGGAGAGTTAAAATGCTAAAATTCGATTTTCAGAATAATTATTATACATGAAACGCCCTTAAAGATTCTTGAAAGCTCCTAACAGCCTTGCATTACACCTTTATCTTCATTTCTCCGCTATCGTATTTTATGGTTACCGCTCAAATTTCATAGTTTTCCCGTATACGCCGAGAAGACTGCGCGCCAGTTCAGAGCATTGCGCTTAGAGGAGATAACGCGCTAGAAACATTAGCGAGCGTCGCACTTATCATCCCGCCTCACTAACACAGATACAGGCCTGACTAGGCGGGCATCGCTGGGTGCACGAGCTCTAAGAGCTAGGTGGAACTAAGGTCGACACTTGCTCGCGCATCACACGCCTCTTCGCCTCTAAGCTCCAGGTACTGGACTGGCGTGCAGTCTTTGCATCGGTAACGCGCCTCTTTGGGACTTAATGCATTGGCCCCGTAATTTCATGGTGGAATATTTAAGATAAAGACTCCTTGCACATTCATATACCATCTACAATACTGTGCGTAGAATTTTTCATATCTAAAAACGGCAGTGAAAACACCCGTTTTAGCCTTTTCCACTGTCCATAAAGTGCACGTTATAGACGCAACCATGGAACGAAACTTGTGTAGACAAGAGCAGTGGCTCTTAAATGCTTTTCGTAGTGAGACACTTGCAATAAATCTTGAGCGGTTTGTAAATGGCGCGTTAACACCTGGAGCTACCACGCTGTTTGGCGATGTAGCCGGAGTGTGTAGTTTACATATTTTTACACCTACTGTCGCGCATATGTAGGAGCATCGAGAGAAACTATGAACAAGGGGGCAAATAATTCCCCCCCCCCCTCCCCAATCACCCAATAACTTAATTTACATCTTTCCGAACCCTAAAATTAAAAATATATATATATATCTTAAGATTCTGAAGCTACAGTCACACAGGGCGCTATGTTCGCAATGTGTGTATATTCCACCATGCTGTTGTGATTATACAAAAATTTTGTGATTATACAAAAATTACAATTCAAAACACCTCTATATTTTCAAGTTGTAGTGATGAATAATTACAGTGTTTAGAAATTAACTTTATTTTTTATATTACTATCTGGACATATAAATGTGTGAGTTGGGCGCCATGTTAAACTGTCATCATAAATTTCAACAATTTAATTTATAAATTATATCATTGAGAATAATACTAAAAGGACATCATTACACCAGAACTTTGAAAACACTAATGTGAAACAAAACCATTATATAACGTGTTACACATTAAATTAACAAACTATATACACTTACAAATAAAACTATTCCGATCATGTATATAAGCAACTCTGGCGTGAAAAAATCCTGATATCGATGCCAATAGGTAGGGCCCAACAAACAACAGTTCAGAATACGAAACAATATTATGGTATATCACAAATGAGTATTAAATCAACATGTTAGTTCTGAAAAGTGAAAATGTATTTTAATTTTATGCCGCACTAGTCTCACCGGTAGAACCACCTGTGGGCTGGTAACTTTTTCATTGGTTGGGATTTATATAGTAATTTGTCAATAAATCATGCTTACACTCATAGTGAATCAAATATAGTGGCACAAAATAATGTTTTGAACATATATACTTACAATTCAGAGTTTTCCATGCATATAAATGTGTCCAAACTCGTATTCTTCATGGACACAGAAATTTTCCATTAATAGCTATTGCCATCGTAGCGCTTGATATAAATCTATTCTCGACTATTTAAACACTATTTTTATAAACATGATATCGAACGATGTGAGTTGCATATTAGAGTCAACCAACTTATATATAAAATATATGAAAACTGACATAAGCAAAAATGGCCCTTCATTTTCAAACTTATCCAACACCAAAAATATTTTTAGTCGTGCCAGCGAAGTAGTGGCCAAATCCATTATGGCAACCCAAGAGTTATGAAAAGAAAATTCAACCCCCCAAAAAAATACATAAACGTATTTAGCAGCGTTATACAAACTAACATATTGATGCTAAAACCAGTGACTTTACAATTGAAAAGCTAATAATCATAGAGTATCAACTCTCTGGAACGATGATTCATTACACTGATATATTTTGACGTGAATACCTCTTTAAAATTGCTTCCATAGTGGGAGGCAATTCAAAAAACGTATGATAACAAAATCAGGGAATACAGTTTGGTGTTGCAGCTACATATCTATCATCTCCATCCAAAATTTAATTACACCACTGGATAGCTAAAGGATCAAAGAATTCGTTACGCTAAGTGAGAACTGTGACGTATCCCGCGCGGTGGAGGGGGATGTGCCGCCATTTTGAGGTCATTTTGCTGCGTTTATAGATTTTCATTTAGTATAACTTTTGTCTCGGAGAAAATACGACATTCTTTTGAGTTTCAATCGTCAGCTCTCGTCAAAATCTATCGATTGCTAATATAAAGAATTGGTTTAAAATAGTTACAGTGAATATATATCGTGTTTAAATAAAAAATATATAGTCAAAAATATATAATGTCGAACTGTACGCGTCAAAAAGCCAAAACCAAATATAGAGATCCTATACGGTTGGAAATGGCTTCCCAAAAGCAATCTAATTATACCAATAAAGCACCATATGACAAAGTGAAGCAGTGCCGGGAACGTAAAATAATGAATGCGGCCGAGCGGATAAACGACGGTGCCAGTACAATTGCAGCTGAGGCGGTTGAAATTATGCAAGTGGGTGATGAAATCGCTTCTATATCGACGACGGACTGAGTAGGCATCGATTGTGTACGATCGTCGATTATAAAGACACATTGGGCAGCAGCTAGTGCACATTTCACTACTACTTTTATCAACAATCCATTCGGACATAGTGTGATGTGTGTGATCGTCTATGGTTTCTGCGCTCATTGAAGCCAGCAAAATATTACCTCTTTTGTACATGTATTCACGTAAAACACACGGCCGTGTTCATGACACAACCACACCTTATTTTTTCTATGCCATGTTTCAAATAAGTGTATATGGCATACCAATACTTCTATTAGACCTCTATAGTGTAACACAAATATTCATGAAACGTAGGCTATGAATCGGTTGGCTTTACCTGTATGATTTTTGACTAAGTAACTTTTATATCAAAATAGTCATTTTAAATTAATTTTAACATGTGCATTTATCACAGCTTGTATGTAGAAACTAAACAACTTTATAATAATTTTTTAAAGATTTACAAAATTCGAATGTTTTAGAACCACTGGAAGAGTACCACTGACGATTACAACTCACGACATATGTCCTCAATTTTTTTATATAATATACATTTCCAGATTATTTATTGTTCAATTAAAAATAAACATTCACTTAAAAGTTGTACAGTTTTTATTATTAAACTGGAGATATTATTTACAATTCTCACACACTTCACAGTTGGCAACATGTATTGCCAGAAACGTGTTTCGGTGGAAACCAGTCTCGTGAGCATACTCGACCAATAGGTGGGAGAGCGGCCTGTGGAGTGCACAGACAAGTGACGTAATTAAGTCATTTACTCGAACTAGAAGGGGGGAAGGGGGAGAAGGAACTTAGCGGCTTTATGTAAATCAGTCGAGAGAAGAGGATAGTGGAGGTGACTACCATGTACACAGAAACCAATTTTAAAAAAAATAAATACAAACAAAAAACAAACGCCAACCCCACGTATGAAACATAGCTATGCTCTCCGTGACTGTAACTCCCCGTGGAACTATTTCTGTTCGGTTCGTAAAGAGGTAAAAACAGATGGGACGTAATTTTCCACTTTTACGACAGCCTTGTTACAGTGACATGTTCACGTTTATTAACATCCACCGCACCCATTTACGTAGATGGTAACAATGCCAATTATACTTCATTTGACAAATTAAAGAAACATGTAGTGAAGTGGGGTCGCATAAACTGTGCGAGTTATCTTACAAGACAATTTATTTGACCCCGAAGACCATCTCATTTCTTGGTAGTTGTAGGAAGTAATTACCGTAACTCTGTAATGGGTACAATTTGTTTGTACTCCTGAAATTTTACAACTACTTTTAATTAGAACTTAAGTTATCTCCTGGTTCGTACTTTTTTTTTTACTTTTAACTGCCTTTTAGTTGATTATGTTTATACTCGAGAAATGTTTTAGCAAAACTATACATTTACATCTCCAGGTTTTCCTCATTAACGATCTTCGTTCCTATTACGTCCAAATGTTCAACATTAATAACTCCACTGTGACCTAACTTCACCTTCCGAAAACTCTTACCTCCATTGCGACTGAAAATCAATTCTCCCAAAAATCGTTTTCTCTTTGGTGACCTAGCTCCCCACCTCCTAAAAACTCTTGCCTCAATAGTGACATGAGTTTCTTTCCTCTCAAAAATAATTTTCTTCATGGCGACCCTAACTTTACCTCCCGAAAACCTTTACTTCCATGGCAATTGAGATTTTTTCCCTCTGCTTAACTCCGTGGCGACCAGCAAACCACAAAGCAATGAAGATAAATAGTGGCAACTCAATGCTATAACTAATGCTCTTTTTTTTTTTCTTTGGCAATCCAGGAACTGCGGTATTTAGAGACAACCTAAGAACCTAAAAACGTTAACGTTTAAAAATTAAATGTTGGTAACCTTAAGTTTTTTTTTTTGTCGTTCGTTGATGGGAATATTATTTTTTTCAGACAAAAAAGTTGTTTTTATCAAAAATCAATGCAGCCATCTTTTGAACCTTCTTTGACAGCCTAAATACCACACAAAATAACGTACTTAGGCTAAAAAAAATTAATTCCAGCTATACATACATTCACTGACACTTTGAGCACAACAGTCAGTGCACACTGAGTTCTTCCATACCACCCGAACTCCTTCAATCATATGTGAACTACAGGTGGACTTCAACGGGACCGAATAAGCATGACGTCTGAATCCACCTGTAGTCCGCTTTTGCAACATCTAAAAAATCAATACCGCACATAAACAGTCTCCATAAAAGCTCGGAACGGGATCCCAGTTCGTTTATGTTCAAATATTAATCATATTATGCATCATTAAAGCCGTTATAAAAATATATACCTATGCTGGAAAATCAAATGTTAAACATGTAATAAGTGCCAGAAAATAGTAATATGCCGTGTCTGCAAAATATATTGTGTAACTAAACACGATCTGAGACCTAGAGTACAAAGTTGACAATGTGTTGTCGGTGCGCACATTTTATTACCGGCATTATTTTGTTCTTTAAATAATTGGCAAGTGAGTTTGGTTTGCACTTTTTCTTTAGGAAGAAGGTTAAAGATTTGTTTGAAATTTAGTTGCTGCAATTTTAAAATTTGTTTTTTATGTATAGGAGTAAAAATTTTTAATTATTTCGTATTATTTTTCCCAGTTTTAGAATAAAAAATCTATTAGTATTGTGATTTTTCGTCGCGGTCCGGAAGATTTTTTTTAATATGTGACTTTACGTGAAAAACCATTCACCATTTAAATATTATTTCGAAAGTAAAAATGTTGGAGAACTTTTGTGATTTAATAAACAATTAAATAAACGTTTTTAAACCACGAGCTATTTGTTGATTTTTGGTGTAATTTTTTTTTGTAATGAGGGAAAATTCTCTTAAATTATGTAGTATGTGAATTTTTTTTAAAAAAGAACACTTTTGAAACACGAATTCATGGATATAGTCTGGAGCGCAACAGGAATCTTATTTTTTCAAATTAAATAAACACTTTCGAAAAGCAAGCAAGGCGATACGAGAATTTGATCCTGTTGGTTTAGATATGTAGCGGTAGGCAGTCCCGTGTCTTGCCGCGACCTTGTTCGCAGATAACGCAGCAACCGGACTCCAGCAGATACGACAAAAGAGCCTTTCCATCCAACCCTCCCATTCAACCACCCCCTTGCTTCTTCCCATCCCCATGGCCACCACAAGGGATGGGGCTGGGTGGACCCATGGGTCCATGGGCCCGGGTCTGGAGGGGGCCCGGGCCTAGCCCTACGTATTTTTTTTATTTTAATTTTAATTTTGAAGAGAAACTTCTTTGCTGAGGCGGCTACGATTTTTGATTCTGATCAAATGAGAGGAATAGCTAGGTACGTGGTGGGGGAACCGGTAGAGGAGGAGAGTTCGTCAGCGGCGATGCCACTACAACGCTTGCTCCCTGTGGTCATTGTTAAGTAAAATAATTTTATAAATAAAGTTTAGTTTCAGCTGCAAAAATAGTTACCATAATACCTGCATTTTAAGGTTAAATTACATTCTAAAAAAAGAGTATGGATGAGAAATAACCACGCAGTTGAAATGTAGCACGCGACTGTAAAATACGGGGCCCGTGTCTGATCCTGGGTTCAGGGCCCGTATGTAGAATGTGGGGGCCATGCCCCTCCCACACGAGAAGCTCAGATATTTCGCTCCACGCCATTCGCTGTCTGCAGCACGCGCATGGGCGTCGCACGGATATATTTTGGGGGGAGGGGAGGACTGCAATTGATGTAGTTGTTGAGGAATATCCATCCCCTGGAAAAATGAGCGGGGGGGTCCCCGGGAAAAATTTGGGGTTTGAAGGTGCAAAAAAAATGTTTTTTTAGGCATTTTTCTTTCTTAAATATTCTAATTAAGTTGGTTGCAATATATAATTTATTTTTTATAAAAAAATATTTTCAGAGAACAAATTTGTAAAAACACAGTGCTCACATTACCACGATTGGACTGAATGCACCATGCTCAACATATGGGTTATATCACAGAAATCATATTTTTAATATAACTACGAAACTAAATATGTTATTGGAGGGGACGAAATTGAAGACTTTTATTATTGGGGGGGGGGGGGACGTGTCCCCCCCGGTTGCGACGCCCATGGCACGCGGCCAGAAGCCCAGCGCGCTAAATATTGTTACTAGGGAGGCGCCCTCAGGGCTACCTGCGTCGCTTCCGGCGCGCGGCGCACGCTTCACGGATAATCACCGTGGCGCGCATGCGCGGCCGCGCGGCAGCTGTCGTGCGCGCGCACCAGAAGGCGCTCGACCTTTTTTTGGAGGGGAGGGGGAGTTACGGTGTGACGCCCCGCGTGCCGTCACAGCGAGACAAGTGGCACAATTTTCAGCTGGACAAACTTGCGGCACACAATCTTTCAGATACATCTGAGAAATTTAACACGATACCACTGAGACATCGAAACGTTTCCGCCGTTTCTGGGACTATCATCATTGAATATATATAATGTATAGAAGTCGCGAGCCCAGGTTAAATTTTCTGTCCGGTTTCTTAGAAGAATTGTTGTAGTTCCAAGCTCCGCCGCTGCGATCGCTTTCATCGCTGGGTATCGGCCGTATACGCCCCTGGCGGTATTTGGCAGAACTAGGTTAACCAGCCCAGTCGTGACATCATCCTTCACCCCCCCCCCCCCCCCTCGAAAATCCCAGACCAACGATTCAAATTACCCGGCAGGTCTTATCAACATCGTTAGGCGACCTTGAAGAGGAGCTTCCCTTACCGTCGTTTGAGAATGATGAAATCCCAAAAGAAGCTAGCCACGGAAATCACTGAATGATGGGATTCTGTACCCGAGTGAAGTGAAAATTAGCTATTAAAACTTTGTATTGGGCCAATAGTCAGTGTTACGTTCAAAATATGGTTTTATTTTAAAATTAAAATACTTATTTAAACTATATTTCGCGTTTGTGCAAATTTACTTTTAGATATTGGCAAGGAAAATCAACATACCTTAAACAACCTTCTCTTATTCAACGTTATCTATTAAGTAGTAAAAGGGGTAGATATTATTTTTAAAAATAAAAAAAAAATTATATAACCCACTAAATCAGTATTGGCAAGATATATATAAATTCAATATTAAAATACGCACATTAAAAATTTTTGTAATTAACTTTTTTCGGTAATAAAAATTCAGGATGATTTCGGTTTAATTGGTTTACGTATATTGCTATATTTTCTAAATCACATAGAAAAGGGAAAACAGTGCATCAGTGAAAATTCAAAAATTTAGTTTAAGTAATACTAGCCATACCAAAAGATCAATATGCGAGATAAGAAATTTGGTAACTGCTCTACATTTCAAATAAAAATGCACTGGTTTCATGAATACTGAAATGTATGCGTAATAAGGCATATTATGTTATTATACTAAGCATGACTATAACTAAAAAAATTACAGTAATTTAAAACGATGGCATTCTTAACATACAATAAGTGCGCGAGTCTTAGTTTATTTTTTAATTGGCTTCTTCGTCAGATGGAAAAGAGTTAAAATTTCATCAAGGAAAAATATATTCTCAAAGTCACTAAACCGGGAGATAGAAAATAAGGTAGGTACTTAATTTTAAATAAAAGTTAAAATAGACTTACGCTAAACCAATTAAAAATAAGTCGTAAAAATATTTTTATTTATTAAATATGTTCTATACTTGACAGTTCTTTGTGTATAATTCTTCAAAAATATTTGAAATTTAATACATATTTTCTTAAAATGGTAGAATATCAGCAATACCCGGAAATTACGTGAGCAAAGCCACGGGTTATTAGATACACTTTTATTATAAAATAAAAACAATTATGCATTTGTAGTTCACGAATGTGATATTTTGTTTATTGCTTCACAACATTCATTTGCCAGTCTCAAATTTCATTGTACCACTTGTCAGAAATGTCACCAAAAATGAGAGATAGTTTTTTTGACGAATTTCAATTACGAGGAAACCTTTCGCAAGACTTTTTTCTTCGCAGTAGTCACTGGGACACCATTAATTTAAATCCACTAAGATAATAAAATTGTATGTATAATGATTTGTTTTTGTATATTTATATAACTTTCCAACCAATTTTTAATGATTTTCATGTGAATAAAAACTTGTAAATCAATTTAATTAACTGTGTCATAATACTTCTGATTAGATGGAAATACAAACTTTTCATCAGTAATATACGATGATAAAAATATTTATTATTGTAAAATAATATTCACTGTTCAAATGCAAATTTAAATAGATTATTCATACATGTTTCCTGCTAATTAATGGTTTAAAATAATAATTTTTTAATATAAAATCATTTTTCTCTTGTGTTAAAATGGGTTGCTAAAATGAGGAATTATAAATATGTCACTTACTAAGTCCGTGCACAGATTTACACAAAACAGCAATGTAAATAATCTTTTTTGGTAGTTTCTAATTTTGTGCCCTGGATAACATGAATTTGGTTTAATTCATACCAAAGTGAATTTTTTGAACAACTTAAATTGATGTCATAAACAAATATTTATTTTATATTAAAAATCCACAAACAGTTTTTAAAATATAATATTTATCACGCCAGATGGAATAATAAACAAAAAATAGCTCTTATATGTTGTCTGTGTTTAAAGAATAGTATTATATTTCATGGAAATAATATTTACCTTTCGGTTATTAAAAGAAAATATATTTGTATTCAAAATACTTGCGCATCGTTTTTACGAGCATAAAGGCCGGGATACATTCGCAATAGCACGCAAACAGCACACAGATAGCACACACGCACAGAGATAGCACAGAGCTTGATGCTACATTCACGCACAACACAACACAAAATAATACCGGAAGCATTCAAAAAAGTTTTTTAAATGTAAAACTCCCGTTCACAATTTTGGTCACTGAAGTTGGCATACGTGACGTTTGTTTAGATTCGTGTGTTGTTATTGTGGTACGGTTTTCGTTAAACCCAGAAATATTTTAAATATTTCAAAGTTTACGTACAAAACACAATGAGCATTCAAAAATATATATCACTGTTTATTTCAAATCCGGCTTCTTTAACACATTCAGACACAGACTTCCAAGCATTTAATTTAGCTTCTTCATTTTTGTATCCTGCGGATCCCCTGTCATACAAAATATTTTTACTTTCTATTACAGCTATCAAAAAGCTATCAAATGTGCCTTCCATTTTTATGTTATCGCGTGTTTGAAAACAATAACAAACTACTCAAGTCAAGAGCACCAATACTTTCGTGACAATTGTTCTTTTATAAGCCCACTCGAGTAGTACTTAAACTGTTTGCTGATTGGCTACCACCATGGTCGCGCACAGAAAATAACCTAAAAGTTAAAAGTTAATGAACTTTCTGTGCGCCGATCCTGTGCTATTTTTCTGTGCGCGTGCTATTTGCCAATGTGGCAGCTCATATCTAATAGTGTATGTTGAACTTCTGTGCGTCTGTGCTGTTTGCTTGCTATTGCGAATGTAGCCCGGGCTTAACTTGTGTATCTAACCTCAAAGCAAGGAATATAAAGAGTGGGAACTCAATGCTATAACAAACACTCTTATTTTCTTTGGAGATCCGGGAAATGTGCTTTATTTATAAGCAACTTAACATAGTAAATCGTTAACTTTTCAGATCTATGTTGGCAAAATTGATTTTTTTTGTGGTCATTCGCTACTGGGAATATTCACCATATAACGTTTAAGATTATTTATTTTGAATAACGAAACAACCAAAACATTATGTAAAAATGCTTCATCTTATGTTAAAAAAATTATAAACTGCATAGTCACAAAGTATGACATCATACCATTAGTTTCTGTTACTAATAACAACACGTGCACGCGTTTGAACAGTCATCGCAGCCATAGTTGTTTCATAGCTACCAAAATCATTCAACGTTGTCAAGAATTATTCCAAATTATGTTTTGCCATTTTACTCAATGCGCCACTCCGTTAACACAACATTTTATAAATTCTGAACTACGAATGTCAGTGGGAATGTACACTATACTGTACATTCCAATCTGATACGCTTTAAGAAATTTCTGTAGTTTTCTTATTATTAAAACTTAATTTTTGATGTTGGCATCTTTTAACCGCACTTTTTTTTTTTTTTTTTTTTTCGGTGGCCGTACTCCTCCAATTCAGTTGCGCCCGCCGATATCTAAGCGCTCGGATTTCAACAAAAGGCACCGCCTCTCGATAGAGTGAAACAGAGATTTACGCGCACGACCTTGAAAAAAGCGACGCTACAGCGCTCTGGCGTGGAAGCTGGTAACTACGAGTACCCTCTTGTGGAAAGAAGAGCTGTCTAGCGGCGGAGCTAACAACTACCTCAGTTTTGGATCCGAAAATTGGAATAATAAATCCTATCCCCTCGCGACTTCTATAAGTTATATATATTCAATGCTATCATTGATGTGTGAACATCTCAGCTCTCGGTATGCGGCATTTGATAGGAGTAATTTCGTGAAAATGGAACGGAAGTCATTGAACGTAAATGTGACGCAAAGATGGCGGACCCACATGTAGCAACGTTAACCCGTGTATAGTCACTTTCGTAAACTTTAGGGTACATAACAATCATATTGGCGTGCCAAATGAATCTTTATGATAGTGAAACTCCCCCGGAATATATTTGGTAAACTAAAATATTCGTAGTAAAAAATAATCTCAAGTTTTAAAATACCCAATAAAGCTGGCATTACGATGATTGCGATACATACTATATTCTCCTTGCCTTATGTCAATGGCCGCGGCAGCCCAGCAATAGAGCGCTCGCTTATCCTTAATTTGCTACGGGTATAAACTGTTACCTGTAACTTTCTTCCCACCCCTTCGGTCACGTCAGTAGTTAATGTCTGGTGGTAGACCAACCACCAAATCTCTGTGTTTGTAAATTTGCCTGAGGAGTCTTTTGGCAAGGGGTAAAAAGCACTCCGATTTGTTCCACGTCATCATACGTAGCCGTAAGTCAACAGCGCGTCATCACACGTGGCCGGAACGGAGACCAGGCTAGCGAGACTGCGAAAGACTGTTCTGTGAGGTTCTAGTCAGCTCGCTTTCCTCTCACTCGCTCTACGAACAGCCACTTGCAGTCGTCGGTGGTTTGCCGAAGACATATCCGGGTACTCTACTCACCGAGAACTATCTGATACCGAGAAGCGAGTTTTCGGTAGTTTACTCGCCGAGCGAGTTCATTACTCGTTGAGCGAGTTAATTTCTTACCGGTCTTCGAAGTTGTCCGTTGGCTGCTTCCAAGTTCGTTGGAGCCAAGCGCTGGGACTCCTTCAGGCAGAGTACTCCGTGTCACGCCGCCCAAAGACCACTGCGCCGCCGCTGCCTCGACCACCGCCCGGATAGAAGACGTCTCGCTGCCCGAGACCACCGGAGTGCACAAGTGCGGACATAGCCTCGACGTGGTTAAAGAGACATTTCTGCATTTCTTGAGGACGGACTTGGCTCACGACCAGAGGAAGCAGCCAACGGACAACTTCGAAAGACCGGTAAGAAATTAACTCGCTCAACGAGTAGTGAACTCGCTCGGCGAGTAAACTACCGAAAACTCTCTTCTCGGTATCAGATAGTACTCGGTGAGTAGAGTACCCGGATATGTCTTCGGCAAATCGCACCGGCGACTGCAAGTGGCTTCTCGTAGAGCGAGTGAGGGGAAAGCGAGTTGAAGGACTATAAGTGAGCGCAAGACACGAGTAAGAAACACAGTTCGAAGCTTGAAGAAGGGCTGGTTGGTCAGAGAACGGTAACGCGGGGTGCGGTGTTGTGTGTGTGTATAGACAGACATCGAAATCACTTATAATCGTGTGTGCAAATATTGTGTCTTGCCGAGGGGAATCAGTGAATCAGTGATGGTAACTGTCGTCCGGGGTCAAACAGGAAGTGGTACGAGACATAACGAGTGTGTCCAAAGCAGCCACCAGTAGCAGACACGCAGAGCCTGCGAGTGCAGGTTCGCAGAAAATCCTCAACGTGGGTGCGGAGTCGTCTCTGGACTTAGGTTTGAAGCTCACCAAGCTGCTGCCGCTAGCGAAGTGAGTGTGGATCGCCGCGGGGGGAGGAGGGTCTCACTCGGCGGGCGAGCAGGAGACAACAGGCATCTGGCTGGGTCGTTACCACAACGCCGAACGTACAATAACGCCGAATACCATAACGCCGAATGCCAAGTTGACCGCAACGCCGACAGCTAGAAAACTGCTGTGTACCACGACGCCGAAATACAGTAACGCCGAAAAATGTTGCTGCGGGGAGGGGGGCCACAGGCGCAAAATGAAAAACAACTGGATGAATTTGTGTGCTAACCTTACCTAACCTAACCTTTGTGGCAGTCCTGCAATGACATTTTTCGGCGTTAATGTATTTCGGCGTTGTGGTACACAGCAGTTTTATAGCTGTCGGCGTTGTAGTCAATTTGGCATTCGGCGTTGTGGTATTTCGGCGTTGTGGTGCGTCCCCGCTGCGCCTCCACGTCGGGCAGTGAAGGTCCCTAATTGTCGAGCGGGCCCAGTTTGGGACGAACAGTCCTCAACCAAAATGTAAGTGACAAAGCGAACTTTAGAGTCTTAAAGTTTTTATGTTAGTAGCCGTAACCTTTGTTGGTTAGCCCTTTATTTAGAATCTGCATATTGTCATTTTATTATGTAAGAATCAAGGTCTCAGAATGCCGGTTCGGTTAAATGCTGTATAAGCAGAGTAGCCCTTTTAAAAGTTTGTTGATATTCTGTATTTTGTTCGTAGAGTCCACTGTCAGCATTAATGTCTATGAAACGAGTGGTCAGATCTAGAGACAATATAAGTAATAGTTGGTCTCTGTAAATATTGCCGACCACATGACTACTAATGTAAATTATTTATATTAATTTTATTGTTTATTTCTTCTAGTCTTGTTAACAGTCATAAGCTGATGTCAAGAGCAGTTCTGTTATTGAAGAATGATTCGAGTTATAAATAAGGACAAGAGAACCTGCGGAATATTGTCAGTTTTTTAGTGTGCCAGTATGTTTGACACTATTGTGAATAAAATGCTTGCTTCTTTAAATCAGGTTCTAATTTCAAAAACTATTCTCTTGTTGATCCTCTAGGGGGGGGGGGGCAATGTTTTTAATAAAATTATAATATAATAATATTTTTGAATCAGCTCAATAAGATTAAGGTTTGTTTGTAGTAATTATTTACTGACGATTTCAGTCCTTTAAACAAAAACAAATACTTAGTGTAATGTAAGCTATGTGTTTTAAAATGTTTCAGGTTGATATTTTAAAAATGTCATAGAAGTATAACTTGAAATGTGTGCGGATATTTTATAGGTCTAAATGTTTAGTGAATTTTCACAAGATGGTCAGTATTATAATAAAATTTCCCGAAGAAAATCAAGTCCAAACCTGGGGCCTAGAATTATGGGAACCTTTTCTAATAATTGAAAATTTCCTTTTGTTTCATTCTGTCATTTGCGGTTGATTGTGGCAAGCAACTTTTACGATTCAAGCAGTGAATTCTAGCGGCGGGCACAAAATGTGTAATATTTACGTCTAGAAATTTTTGTATGTACTTGAAGAGCGAATATTTTATTTATTAGTATGTTCATCACGCACGGCATTATTTTAAAGAATTATACTTTAAATTTCATGTCTGAATTTTGTATTATAAGTTTATTTGCAACATGAGAACACATGAATTGTATCGTTACCGATGTCGTCTACATAAAGAGCCGCATTAGTATTCGATGGAATGACACACAATGACATGAAAGGACAATTTGAATTGAGGCTTCCAAAAATGTTTATTTTAATGCCAATCCAGATGCGTTGCAAGTTAGCACGAAGCTCATACAATACTGCAAATATAATTTAATTAATCCAATTTTAACTTGCTTCAATTTACGCATTCATTATGTTAAACCACAAGTTTGCCCTCAGCTTTGGGCTTACCACGTGAGTGACTTATTGGCAGGTAATGGCAGGCGAAGATCTGAACTCCTTGTATAATTTCCTAAGAGTAGCGTTTCACTGACCCAGCAATGGAGTTGTGTAGGCACGGGACAGGTGGATAGCGGACTAAGACGATTAAAGAATTTGATGGGTTGAAGAAAAAAAATGGGAACAGGGTCTTGAAGTTACCGTAGGCCCAACTTCGTCCCATGCGCTGTACGGCAGCATTCCTGAGCTCTCTCCCTCTCTCTCTCTTTCTCTTTCTCTCTCTCATCCTGATTTGATTGGGAGGGTTGACACGGTCATCAGTCGTCCGAGGTGCCCAGTTATCTGTCGACGAGCCGGATTCCTAGACACGTGCGTACCTGCCTGGTTTATTAACGCATCCGCTCGTGCCTGCGTGAAAAGTATGATCATGAATTTAAAAAAAAATAACAGTGCGACAACGCGACACTTAGGCCGGTTCTACAATGGCACGTAAACGGAGACGGATGTCCCGGAACATTTCGTTATCGCGTCTCTGCTGCTTCCACAATACACGGAAACATAGCAAATGACCGTATATGAATTTGCATATCAAGGTTACGAAATATGAATTTAATTAGAAAATATATAATGCTTCGAGACCCTAGCACGGACATAATTTAAATATATAATAACAAGAAAAGACAAAGTAATAAAAAAACACTAGAAATTCTTGTACTTGAAAACATTTTTAACGTATTTTGAACATAAACAAACATGCCTACCCCCGCGCCAAAATACTCGGCTTCTATTGGTCGCACGGAGAATAGTAAACGGAATAGATCAGAACTGGTCGTCTCGTCTGCGCGCTATAGCAGAAACTCTGTTACGTGAGATCCGTCCATATGTCGACAGTTTAAGCTTGGTAAGGTTTTGACGGACGGACAGATGGAATTTTCCGGGCTATCTGATTGGTCGCTGGTCAAGTGATATACGGACGGACGACTGACCGACGGATAATTATGAGTCCAGCTTAACCAGTTGTTCGTAAAAAAAAATTTACACTCAAGTTTTTAAAGTCCAAATTCAACATTACGTTAAAAACAGGGCAAAGACGAAGACCGAGTTTGCTGTGGCTGTTTTTAAAGGTTTTTATTAGTACCCTTATATTTTTCTTGTGAGACTCTAAAAGCCCGAGACTTCCGGACAGGTAGACGGACAGACGGACAGACAGACCGATGTGGTTGGCCACAACAGCAGCAGATTCTAAATCACCGGATCTTCCTCGTACTTCCTTGAAATTCGTGGCCCTGGCGAAGAAGAGAGACACACACTGGGAATGCCGAGGTCTTTCGTTTGGGATGTAGCGCCACGCCGCGCCAAGACAAGCAGTGGCTTGCATCTTCTTTGCCTGTCTCTCTCCCCTCCCGTGCCAAATACTGGAAGCCTACGATTCATTGAACCCCGAACATTTCCGAACATATCCCGAAGTTCGCCGCTCACTCATGCAACTTCGTAGTTGGAATAGAAAAAAAATTGCGAAAAATTATATATGTATATATACATATGTGTGTGTGTGTATATATATATATATATATATATATATATATATATATGTGTGTGTGTGTTCACAATTTTAGAGTATTTTAATTGTCGCTATCCTAACCCAACCAACATATTTATTTTAGTTACTATTTACTACAAATGTTAGAACCTAACCTTCTAAGGGGAAAAAATTAATGTGCATGTATTTTTGTACGCGGATTAGAAATTTTACTTATTTTGATATAATAATATTTTTAAATTATTAGTTAAAAATATTGTCATAATTTGGTTACATAATTTTTTTAATAGAAAAAATTAGAGCACAATGGATTAAGAGATGCATATGTACCAGCTGATGTATCCGTGCTTCGACACGGAAGGTTACAGGTAGAACAGTCTCGCACTGCTCAATATGCACGAATGGGGCGGAATATATATATATATATATATATATATATATATATATATATATATATATATATATGTGTGCTCTTACAGTGACAATTAGTACCTATATTAGCTATTAAAACCAATTTTATTTGGATACACCACCAAAGTGAGTTAAGTCCACCTCTGTTCCTCCTTGTGGGTACACCACTGCCCATCCTCAAACGTACGCCACTGCTACGCTACATTAGTTCACATCTGCCCATTATCATTGCAACGTTACTGCACATCCACGTTGGCTCACCAATGTGTGGGGGCTATTGTTTTTATTAATTAGCATCTATAATTGTGTAATCGTCTTTTTAATGGAATTCATTAAAAATAAAATTTTTACAATCTTAGTGTATGGTTAACTATATATATTTATATTTATTTATATACATATATATACCTACAAATTAACCCACTATTTCCATTTTGAACGAAATAATTCCATTTCTTTTTACATCAAAACTACAAAAACTATTTTAATGCTTTCATTAAAATAACATTAAGATTTTTAGTTAAAAAATTAAATAAAATTTATATTTATTTCCGAATTTTTGGACAATAATTACAGATTTTCTAAATGGCGGACATTACATCATCCAAGATATTGGAATTCAAAATGGTAAAATTTTTAGAAAACAAAATAGTGGAATCCAAACGAGGAAAATTTTTACAAAACAAATGGTGAAATCCCAGATGGTTTAAAGTTCCAGAAAACAAAATGGCGGCTTTAACTTCAATATCCAAGATGACAGGAACCCAAATTGGAGGAATCTAAGAAGACGAATCGTTCTAGAAAACAATATGTCGGATATGACATAATCCAAATTGACGGAATTCAAGATGGCAAACTGGCTCAAAGTCAAGGTCAAAGGTCCCTTCCTGACGCTTGCTGGAGCCTAGTGGATGATGGAGCCTCTTTGTACACATTTAGTTATTTTAAAGGCAAAAACACTGAGGAATTTATAATTCCTATTTTTTTTTTTTTTTGTATTTTAAATATTTTATCGGTAAATTTCCGCGAAAATGTTTATTTTTGAAATTTATGATTTTTGAGATTTTTGGTGGAAAATCTTTTAAAAAACGCGAAATTGTGGTTTTTTTTTGTATAACTTGGTAAAAAAAAATATTGTATGTCTACTTAATGTATAGCCTAGAGATTATATATAAAACGTTATTAGACCAATTAGTTAAATTAAAAAACAGCGAAAAATCCAAAGCGTCTGACTAGGTCTCAATGAATCTTAAGTTTCGCTTGCCAACCCAAACGCACGCGCACACCCACACACACACAAACGTGCGCGCGCCGATATTGCTGTCGCTCCGTCGACACGTGTTCCTCGCTGCATGACGTAAATTCACAAGTGCGCGCGCAGGCTGGCGTCTCGCTGGAGCCTGTGTGTGCGTCTGAGCGAGCCTCGTTTAAGGCCCCCGCCTACCCGGGCACACGTACCTTACTGTGTGCAGAGCTTATGGAAAAACCACGCGATTTTAAAACTACTCAAGATGTCCGAGTAGGGTCTGTTTTCGAAAATCATTTAAGAATCCGCTGAGGGCTGATACGTGGTTTCGTTTCCGGAATAAGTTTTTAAACTGTATTTTTATAATAGTTTAAATGGCTTAATGCGTGTTATCAAATTTAAATTTTAGACATGCAACAACGGATACAGATTCTTGAAAGCACTTAAAGGACTTGCATCACATCTTTGTCTTTATTTCTCCGCCATATAATATTACGGTAACCGCTCAGATTTCATAGTTGTCCTATACTCGACGAGAAGATTGCGCGCCAGAGCCTTGCGCTTAGAGACGATACCGCGCTAGATGCACCACAGAGCGTCGCGCTTATCACCCCTCCTTTTAAAACTGCTCAAGATATCTGAGTGGTGTATGTTTTCTAAAAATCACTTAAGAATACGTTGCGGGAGGATGAGTAGATATATTTCCGTATTTCATTTTATAAATATATTTTTGTAAAAGTGAAAATGGCTAAAGCGCGTATCATCTGTTGAATTTCAGGCATGAAAATACCTGTAATGATTCTTGAAAGCACTCAAGAGACTTGCATTACATCTTTATCTTCATCTAATGGTATGGTTATCACTCAAATCTCATAGTTGTTCAGAGCCTCGCTCTTGGAGGCGACACCGCGCTAGAAGCACCAGCGAGCGTCGCACATTATCATCCCGCCTAACACAAATGCACGTCTGACTAGATCCTTTGAATATATATATATATACAGTATATATATTCAAAGCTATATCCCTGGCACACCAACTTACCAGACCACCAGACACGACTCGCTGGCCAGACTGCCTGACGTTCCATAGTCTAATCACACCCTCAGACCGGACGGGGTAAACGTAAATGAAATCATTTACAATGAAAAGTTTATATCACTATATTGATGTTGTACAAAGTTACAGTATCGTTCTTGTAGTATTAAAAAATATTTCTTGGTAAATGGTTTCCAAAGGAATCTTTTGTAAAAATAGAGAAAATCTTTTTCAGTGTGGTGTGTAAGGCGCTCTACGTCCCATTTTAAGGGTCCTCAGCATAGACTTAAGTCAGGGAGGGACAAAGCAACTCATCAACCAGCTTAAAATTACTAAAACATGACCACTGAGTGTGCAAATTTGGGGAGTAGTCTTTTCTTTGATCACGTATTAGGAAATGTTTATATGCAGTGGTATTTTAAGTATCTAACTTTCATGAGTGGCTTTTTTTTTATTTAAAGAACTTCTGATTTAAAAAAAAAGTAATTATGGGTCCCGAGAGAACAAAACGAAAAGCGTTATTAAGATTATTTTTAAAATTTCAAGGGATGAAGCCCGGACCTCCTCCCCCCCCCCCCCCCCCCCTCGCTAAAACCAAAGAGCTTTCGCGTCAAAAATTTATCCTTATAGCTTTATTCGGACCCCGTGTTTCACAGATCCTGGCAACGCCCTCAGTCCTCCGTGCTTTGAGATCATTGCTGTTGAGCCTTTCGTGAAAGCAATGAGTCTGCTCTCGGATCCTATGAGGGGTTTGCGGCGCTATAATTTAGTAAAAATATAATTGTATTCTGTTGGTTTAGTCAGCCAACTGCTGTCTACAGTCATTTATTAGTGAAAATGTAGAAGCTTAAAACTGTTTTAAGGTAGTGTGTGAAAAACGTGTGCACGAAAAACAATTGCTGCCGTACAAACATATTATTTTGTTGATACACCAGGTTGTGCTAGCGTCGAAAGAATTTGGACAATTTTTTACGGCTAGTTCCTCACTGAATGCAGACTTAAAAACTAAGTGATCATTTTACTTAAGGCTGCAACGTCAAAGGACGCATTCTTACTATACGGAAACAAGCACATCCAGTGGCAGTGTGTATGCTGAATCAAGAGTCTGTCATGCGTATCCACGTCCGTTCAAATCATTTCCTCACATACATTTTTAATATTTAAACGTATAGCTACAGATACTGGAACCGAATTTTTAATTTATACTGGGTCAAACTTAGAAATAACTTTAACATTTTGAAATTGGTTTTTTTAGAGTACTAAATTAAAATATTTGAAGTAAAAAAACACTTTAAAACTTTAATGGCGTATCGCCTCAATATTTTTAAATGAAGTTTTTATTAAATTTTCACCGACATACGTCTTTTACCTAAAAAAAAAAAAAAATCATACACCTAGTATCACAAGTAGTAGGTGAGGGTGATTAAAATATTTGAAATGTCTAACTATTTAAATAAAAATTTTATAAACGTGCAACATAAATATAACAAGCACCCATTTGCGATACCATATTTAAATGTTATTGTAAAGTTAAATACCACTCCAGCTTCGTTCGTGAAAATATAATATTTTAGCAAAAGAATGTAGTAGTTTTTAAACATTCACAAGAAAAAAAAACTAGATTTTGATAAAAACCAGGTTTAAAAAAATTTCCATTCAATACAACACATACGTTAAATACATACAATACAATACAAAACAATACAATACAATACAATACAACGGCACTAGCGCCGTCGACTCGCACGTCCAGAGCGCGCTGCTCCCGCCGGTGATGGATTGAGGCTTTTACGTCGATTTATTCGGCCCCGGACTCGCTTAATTGCGTTGATACCGCGGCCTGTAATTTTTTTATTTTCTTTTTAATCGTCGTCAAACAAGGAAACGCAATTGGGACATCCATCCTGCGCCCTTCCCTCGCAGCGGCCTGAACCCGGTACAGAAGGACGCATTAGATCCGACCGTATTTCATACCACTACAGATATCCCGCGCGCCAGCCAACTCATTAGTGTCTCGGCAGCACCTAGTAGTAATTTGAATTTTACTAAACAACCTGTGTTTGAATTGGAATTTGAGAACGCGGTAGGAGGAAAAAAAAGAGATACTATGCAAATTTTTTTCCCCTGTAAATGGAACAAAGATATTAATGTAAAATGGTAGATAATTGTAAATTTCTACATTTACATTAAAAAAAATTGTAACACTAAAAAATAGTGTTCGCACTAATATTGGGTTCGGTTTCTTAACCGGGAAATTATGCTTTGTGTTGTCCCCGGACCCCCAATAATTAAAGTTATTTATAAACCATTCCCTGAATAGCATCGCACATTAATAAGCATAATAAAACAAAATAAGATCCAGTTATTCGATTAACTTTTCCGTGGTTCTAAAGTCTTATGCTTGAATAAAAACATCAATTAAAATATTAAATTATGCTCCAATTTTCGTAATACATACATACGTATTAAGTATTATACTGAGAAACCTATATATTTCTTAAAGGTTTGTTGGTATTACAAACTATTTTTATGGCAACTGGTTTCCAAAGGAATCTTTTGTAAAAGAACTTAATTTTTTTCTGCGTGCATTTCGTCGCTGCTTGCGCCGCATCCTGGGTGCAGTTTCATGTCGCACAGGTCAGACTCGTTAAGTCGCTCAGTTCTCTGGTTGACCTACCCGTGTGATAGTATAGCTTTGCGAGTTGGGAGAGCTGGTAGTGCATTCGTATCGTAGAGCGCGTTCTGAAATAAAAAAAACACACACACTTTTGCAGTTGTAGCTACAATTTGCTAGTGCAATGATACTTTTTTTTGTGAAAAATAAAATTTAATAATTTTTTTTAACTTGCGTAATATTAAAATAAATAGATGGGATAAAGTTAGGAGCGTGTTGTTAAATCAAAATAATCAGACAGAATAAAAGGGGAAAAAAACATGTTTTCTAATGGGTTTATGCAGATACATAGTCAACTTGTATTATTATACGTTCTCTTAAGTGTACCTACCAAGTTTTGAAGATGTATCCACAGACTTTATAATACATATTTCTTCATGCATAATTTATTTTCTATATAAATTCACTATCGGTGAACACAGTAACCGTCTAATGCAGGCCTCTATTTTATAAGATGTTTACAAATTCGATGAAAATCTTCCTGAAGCATCGCATAAGTCTGAGTTACAAAATTTCGCTATCTCGATAATTCGCTCGCGCATATACTGTTGCAAATTTTCAACTGAATAGTGTTCACTAGACGAGTTCATCGCCATCAGGCCTACCTGCTTTGGTTTATGTTGTCCATTCGGAAGACCACAAAATATATCCTGGTTTGTTTAGGGGGTGGAAGTACTCTCTAAAACATTTTTGTAAAGTTCCCAAACATGGAATTGAATTGAATAATCTCTATAGTTCTATTGGAAATTTATAATTAATCCATGACATCCCTTGTAAATTTGTTTAGGAGAAAATCAAATGTATAGGGAAAAAGCCATGTTTGCATGGTAAATTTCTGACACTAATAACTTATATTACAGGTTAAGGAACATTACCAAACATTTCTTACAGTGTAGGTTCCTTCAGAGCGAACTAAACGGTGATGTTACGCTTGACTGTCATTAAGATTGCCTGCATTGTTTAAAAAGTTCGCATATTTGAATCTTTCTGTTCCAAGGCAAAGTTGGTGATACCTTTCGTGTAAATAGTGAACGACCAAGTTAGCAAAACCGTTCTGATGTGGGTGCCGGGTTTTCGGTAATGCCTACAGTTCGAATGCAGCATCCGACGAAGGTTTTCACCAGCGGAATTCGTTTCGGGAACATTTTGTCATGCCGCCCACGGATTGGTGCGTCACTGCCGAGTTACGTGAGAACGCGCGAGCAGAATGTCCATACCTGCGCGCAGAGGCGCACCTTCTACCCCCCTCCCCCATCCACTTATTCCTGCGCCATACCTTCCCAAAATGGCGATTTATGGTTTGAGCTGACCGCCTGCCCAGGATTCCAAATAGAGATTCAGTCCCTCACACAGGCCCAGATTTCAGGTAGCTAGCGAGCGCTCTGGCCAGATAATCTTTAGCCACCCCTCTTTCCTTTACGATTCCTCCCAAACATTACAAACTCAAGCTTATTTATTACCATTTTTAAAAACCAGCACATTATGCTACTAAATACTGAGTTTTTTTTTTTTTCAAAGGAAGAGGTTGTTGCCTTTTTCCTTATTTAAATTTAATAAATGTTTGTTACAGTTTTACACAATAGTGTACCTACTGCATATAGATGATTTTTTGAATCTATTTATAAAGTATCTGGTTTAAAGCCTTTTATTTTCAAGCGTTAAAAAACTTATTCAGATTCGCACCTCAAATTCTCCCGGCCCTCAAAAACTGGAGCTCTGGGAAAATTCTCGGTTATATCGTTTGTAAATCGTGACCACTTCTTAGACCGTTACTTGTTCAGACAGTGTAGAATTTGTTTGTAAATTTGTACATTTACATGAAAGCAACCGTATCACTACAAATAAATGTTTGCAATAACACTGGTTACAGATTCTTTCCCGGGCATTTATGCTTTGTGTGGTCCCAGTAACTACATTAGTTAAAGTTATCTGTAAACTGTTCCCTGAATCGCTTTCAAGCATAAACTGCGAGCATAATAAGCAGAATAAAAAAAAATTAAAGTCAAATGCTTGAATATTCGATTATCTATTCCATTGTTAAAAACATTTATGCTTCTATAAAACATCAATAAAAATGTTGAATTATGTGCCAAGTAAGCATGACAAGAAACTATTCAGTACTGTTTCTAAAAACGTATTTCATATAGGCAAAAATAACAATAGAAATGTGTTGTACTAATTTAGAATTTTTTTTTGTAGTATTACAAACTAATTCTTGGCAACTGGTTTCCAAAGGAATCTTTTGTAAAGGCACAAAAATTATTGTTACGAGTATACTAAAGACGAGGCCATGATGCAGGCCAGCGGCCCAGATAGGTCACCATCTGGCCCGTTAGCCCACGGGTGGACCGCGTTCATTATAGCTACACGCCTAATCCTATTTATCAACTCCTTTCCACCCCTCCCCCTCGCTTTCCTCTTCCTAGAAGATTTCTATTTGAGACCAGTTAACTGTCTGCGTCTCTGGAAGATTCGTCACGTTCCCAGAGCCACGCCTGTTTTAAGTGGCGTAACTAGGACGCCTTGGTTCTGGGAGCTTCGGGTGACAGGTCAACCCTGATGCCGCGACACCTCGAGACAATTCCAGAAGGGGGGGCTGAGGGGTTTATATAACGCTGACGCCAGTCTCTGAGGCAGTGAAGAGGACGAGTGACCCCTTGGCGAGCGAAAGTGGACGACGAGTGAGGATCTTGGTGTGCGGAGATCGGTGCATCGCGGACTGTGGGGGGTGTGCGGCGGGCGAGTAAGCAGTGCGAGGCAGCGTGTTGGGACAGGAGCAGTTGCGAGGGGCCTCTGTCGAGCCGAGCTCCTGTGGGGGGAAGTAAATTGTGGTCCTTATGAAAGAGCGATATAAATTTGTGTACATACAGTTTAATTGTTATAACTTAATCCTATATACAGTTACGCTCATCACTGTCTTAATAATCGCGTAACGCCAAAGACAAGCCCTTGGAGACAAGCGTACCATGAAGCGCAAGTATTAGCCCACTCCATAGAGATGAGTATAAAATAGAAAATGGAAGTATAACAATAGAGTACAAATTAAATACAGCTACACAAGTGAAACACACCTTAGTTATTAGATTTATGTTTGCTATATTTATAATTTTTTAACACCGCCCCTAGGTGGCTCACAACCAAATATGCTTGTAATTACTAAAAAGGCTTATATCTGAGAAAGTTTATCTCTTAACTTAAAATGGTGAAAATTTTTCCCTTTTCGGAAACCCAAGTGTGAATCACTGGGAATATTTTGATGATATTTTGAAATTTATACTTATGCCATTTCGAAAATCTTTGTTTTAATTTTTTTAATGCTTTTATTTTTTAAATTTATATTTTACTAGCTGCCCGACCCGGCTTCGCACGGCTATACTAATGGAAAAAAATTAAGCCACATCTGCCATTTACAGTAATGGTAAATAAAAAAAATTCAGTGAAAAATTATTACAATGCTGTATAATGTACCGGAGAGAAAATGAATAGCACCGATGATTTCCCGACTCGTGCGCGCAACGTACAACTGATATACCCGTACTTCGCTACGGCAGTCTACAGGCAGATCACTCTTGCGCCGCTCATTATACATGCCCCTCCTTGTGGGTACGCCACTGCCGCGCGATGCCCGTTGCCATGGAGACGCAGAAGGCATGAAAAATGCAAAATGCTGTTGTCATGCAAAGTACCCACTGTTGCCTGGTTTTAACCACCCATGGGATTTTATTTTCAGAAAATGTCATCCTCCGTAACATAAGGAACATTACTGTGAAGTTTCAAGTCTGTAATATATATATACTTGAAAAAAAGGTCAATTTTTGATATTTAAAGTACCCGCAAAATTTCAACGGTGATGAGGACTGTACTAACAATGAAATAGTCGTTGCCATAGAGACGAATGAAGCATCAACAAAGCAACAGCCGTTGCCATGGTGATTTCCTACCAAAAACTGGAAAGTTTGATATATTACGCCCCCGAAACTCTCCTTGGGATCGGATTTCCGCAGAATCCGTTCTTAGTGAGCGTCTACATCACAAAATGAGTAACTATGCTAAATTTCAAGTCAATCGGGTGTATAGTTTTAGAGATGTCGTGATGAGTGAGTTAGTGAGTGGTATTTCTCATATATATATATATTATATATATATGTATATATATATACAAGTCCTTGTCAGAATTGTAACGGGAGAGGAAAATTATTGATGGTCCGAAAAATGAAAATTAATTAAAAATAATAAAAATAAATCTAGTAAAAGAAATAAAACAAATTAAACACAGAGAGAGGGAAAAAAACAATAGTTTAGGTTTGCGATTTAAAGTGATAAAAATTATTTAAATACTAATTGAACTCTTATGAGGGTACTGATTGCTTCGTTGTTAATATCACACGGGTGTTTTTTACTTGTATGGGAAAATTAAGAATGATAAGGCATCTAGTGCGTGGCCACAATGTTAATAGGCAATAGGAAATAAACTTCTAGCGCCTGCGGCATTGTCAACACACACTTCGTACATGAACTGCATGTTGTATCTAACCCCCTCCAACGCATTTGATTCTAAATTGGACTTTTAGTAAGGATTCCTAATGTTATTGATAATATAATACAGCCTATAGCCTTCCTCGATAAATGTACTATCCAACACTGAAAAAATTTTTCAAATCGGACAAGTGGTTCCTGAGATTAGCGCGTTCAAACAAACAAACAAACAAACAAACAAACAAACTCTTCAGCTTTATAATATTAGTACCTATAGATTAAAAACAGTTGGTAACTTTTTGTAAATTAAATACGTTTGTATGCCCTAGCGTATTTTTGCATAAATGCTTTTTTTTAGTTATGCCCTTTTGAATTTTTTAAATATATTTTTATTTTGTGATCACTTAATTTCTTGCTGATAAAATTTTATGCAGATAGTACAGATGCACATTATGTATGTACATATTTAAAAAAAAATATTTTTCATATATATATATGCATATAAACAATTATTTTCATTTTCATAATATCAAAATAAATTGAATTTTTGGTAAAAAATTTCGGTTATATTAAATTAAAGTGTTTGTTACATTTATAATTTCAACGGGCTACGGGCCGTAGGCGCCTTACAATATCTTAGTAGTGTAAATATTAGATAGTAATTAAAACTTTATTAAATTTTTTCCACTCCTAAAACATGATGTGATAAGTAGGGTTAGCCTTCACGAATAGATTTAGGATTAGTTTTGATTTTAAAATAAACAAACAAGCAAAAATAGAATTAAGTTATTCGAGAATAAATTTGGTGTTAATAACTGTGGTTACTTTCAAGTTTCATAAAGTTAGTGTTAGTATTTTGTAAAGTTTAGGCTAGCTCTTAGATGAAATTAGTCAATACGACAGTAATGATTGTGACAGACTGATAGTGTATTTTGATAAGGAAGATTCCTGCCAACGAACTTAAAAACATAGTGGCCGTCTTGGCTGAAATAAAGAATAATTGGAGAGCAACCTGGAAAAAAAATGGACAATAGCTTGGAGGGGTGGTGAAGAGTGGGCAAGAATAGATGAAGAAAGGAATGAAGAGTGAAATAAATTACGGCCAAGAAGAGAAGAAAAATAAAATGGAGAGTGAAATAAGGAACAGTCAATAAGAGTTGAAGAATGCCGCATGAAGAGCGGAATTGAAGAAATGAAGAATAGTCAAGAAGAAATGAAAAAAAAGGAGCAAGAAGACATGCGGAGTGAACTAGTGGCTTCTCCAGAAAAAAATGAAGAAGAAGAAGAAGATTGACGAGACCAGCATTCAGTTTGAAGGTAAGCTACAGTGTCTGAAGCAGCATCTCGTAAAACAAGAAAAGCAACTTACCCGACAGGAGCAACAGTTAGGTGAGCATGAAGATATAGTGGCACAACAGTTTATGCGGCTTGAAGAGGCAACCGAACGGCGTGTGGAAGCCGTAACCGAGGAGGTGCCGTCGGATGATTAAAGAAGCAACAGCTGCTGCAAACCCCCGACAGTCAAGGTGGAAGATTCTACTAATGGCCATCTAAAATTCAAGCCACATTCGATGGCCAATCCTCGTGGGCAGTGTACAGATACAGTTCGAGGCGGCTGCGGAGGAGAGTGGTTGGAACGAGGAAGAGGCGGCTACAGCACTTGTCCTGCCCCTGCTCGAGCTGTTCCAGACCATTAAAGTTCCGCACCAGAAGGACTATGCTGCATTAGTAGCAGCTCTTGAGCTGAGGAATGGTGACCAACCACATGGGAGAGGTTGTACAGGCATGCATTGAAGACATGTCAGCAGCGGTTCTCAGAAACCCTTTAAGAGTTCGAGGCTGGGTTACGACAGCAGCTAGCTTCAAGCAAACGATCAGACGGTAGAAAAGAAGCACGTGTGTATAAAAATACACGCAAGAATGTGAATTTTATCCTGACACCAGATGAAACCCCGATGTTTCCGGGTCCCCTAGCCATGGTTAATTTGACACTTCAGTAACAAATTTGTAAAACAGGCGTAACCCAGAAGTAAGCAATAAGCAGGCACACTATCGAATCCGTTCAAATTGCTTGTAAATGGCATAATTTTTATCTAAATCATTTGTCTTAAACAATTTTGATAAAATAAACCATTGGATAAATGAGGTGGAAAAAAACAGTGGTAGAATTTTTAAACAAATCATAATCTCCATACCATGTACAATACTAAATCCATTCAAATTTATTGTAAAACCATGAATTATTATCTACAAATTTGGTCTGAAGTAATTTTTAATACAGCCAAATATTACTTCAAGAGGCGGAAAAAACAGGAGTTGAAAGACCAAAAGTCTAAAAAAAAAAAAAAAAAAAAAAAAAAAAAAAACCTCCCTTAATAAGTAAAATATTCAAATTGTTTGTAAACCTCATACATATTATCTAAAACTGTTGTCTGAAATAATTTTTGATAGTGCTAACCATTACAGCATGGGGTGGATAAAGAGGGGTTAATATAAAAATAAAATCATAACTACCTTAGTAATTACATCATAAAATCAGTTCAAATTTTTTGTATACCCTACTATTGTCTGAAAAATTTTCTGATACAACCAATTAGGTATTGCAAAGAGTGTATAAAAAGGGGTTAAAATACAAAAATTAATTCATAATTCCCTTAGTAGGCACACCATCAAATCCGTTTGTAAATTTGTTTGTAAATTTTATATTTGAAGTAGTTTGGCTTCTGGGTTGTGTCCGCATCCAATGCTGCCCAAATTCATTAAACCTTTTTTACTATAAAGTTTCCGTTTGTTTTTGTGAACTTTGGGAAAACCGCGATCCACCAAAAATGGCAGTACCGTGGTTACACATTTCCGTTCCATGCAACTTCCGTCCAAGTCACGAAATTACCGTGTACCGAAAGGTAAGATGTTTCACATACGAGTTACATATACAAGTGTGGAGTCTACCCTCGACTCAGAAAATAAAGCGAAATATTGCAGGTCTTAACTTATGACGCGCTAGCAGACGTCGACCTTACAGCTCCTGCGCTTAAGCATATACTTCAAAAAACAGAAGAAAATAAACACAATTCTAGAAAAAAAATTACGGAGTCATTCCCATGCCGGCTGTATCACTTTTGCCGAAATATATTTAATACTATAAACTACCACTAAGTGTGCGCCGGGGCGGGGGAAGAGTTAAGAACCGAAAGATGCCATCTTAATTTTAACAGTATTCAGACCAAAAAAAAAATTGCCTTTGCTCATTTTCAAATTTTTATTTATTTTTGCATCTAGTGTAAGATTTAACAGATGCATGATGTTAATAGTGACTAGCTGTTACAAACTTTTACCCCGTGATGTCACTGGTGTTTAGTATGGTTTTTTTTTTGTTCTGTGTACGACTGCAAGAAAATTGTAAATATTTTGTGGCCTATGCAAAATAATTTGTTTGTGGTCTTTGCCTTAGCCTCATTCTCACTCGCCATGTGTGTATATATATATATATACATATTAGGGTTTTTCATCATAACTTTAATTTATGGGCTATTTCTAAAAGTTTTTACTTGATACCTCCCTTGAGTTTATTATTATGCCACAGATAGTGCTTGAGTGGAAAAGGCCTCCGCAAAACAGACGGCAACGCACCGGGCTAGCGGTGCGGGGGCTCTGGGTTCGAGTTCCGAGTAGGACATGTATGTTATTTGTTCTGTCCTGATCGTCTCTTTAACGCTTACCCATTCGCCAACAGCTACAACCACAACTACACAACGACTCGGGGTTGCATAAATGTAAGTGGTTAGAACACTCACCTCCCCTCAAGGCGATTCGGGTTCCAGTAAGTCGATGATGACATATTGGCCGCCATCTTGTAAATCCGTAATATTTTACCTATAAATTCAGAAAACACGGATCACACATTTATGTACCAATTTATTCAATCGATATCCTTCCTTGGCTCGATCCTTGGTCAATGCACAAAATACAAATTTAATTAAATATCACATCAATTTAACATAAAAGTGACAGGTTAAAATATAACAACACCCCCCCCCCCCTTTTTTTACAAATACAACTTATTACGTAATTTCTAGTCTACTACAGGAACACCTGCGAAAGTTAGCAATCCAATAAACATTTCACTCTGCATTGGCTTGAACTGACTAATTCTTAGCTCCAATCGATTTTACTGAAAACAGCCAGACCCTTTTCCTACGTAGCCTTTTTCCTCCCGACAGAGTTTCTCGATACTGTGTTTAACAGACTGCTTCACATCGTCGGAATTATAAATGGGAGCATTCGCTGTCTTGAATGCACACTTCTTCTCTTTGTCCTCGAACGGATATGGTTTTCCAGCATATACACAGTCCAACCACAAGTTATATTTTAAAGATCAGTAAGTTGCAACTTTATCTGTAAGCTGCTTGATATCATCAAGAAAAGTACAAATGTCTTTTAAATCAATGAATTTAAATAGTAGTAGATTTTTCGCAAATGGGGACGGACGTTGCCGTGGGTTTGTGGGTTTCCTCCAATTCACTCCGTCGCTGCTCCACACACCAGCCTCCTCCATGCTGGCCGGAACGACAGGTCTGTTCCTCGGGTAGAGCAGTCGGCTCCTGTGAGAGCCATCCATGTAGACCCTGCCTCAGGCGGGAAACTACATGTCCATTTTCATTTCTCATTCATGGGTGTAAAAAGGCACGCAATTTTTCGTGACTATCATCAATTTTTACACCTCCACGATATTACAATAAGTGAATTCCTGTTGATAATATTTATGGCAGAACAGCGTATAAAATGTAGTTAAAAATTGATGAATTGTAAAAAAAAACTAATGACGACTAAACGACAAAAACAAACGTATATGCAAATACACAGAAAAGGTTCTGTAATTTTCCATTGGGAACCAGTTGCCAAGAAATAGTTTATAATACTACAAGAAATAGTGCATGCGTGAAATACTTTATTCGAGATTATGCTGAGTATTTCTCACGAAAGTGGGCGGATAATTTTATATTTTAATTGCTTATTGATTCAAGCGTAATTTAGGAAATTAGAAAAGATTATCGAATATTCAATAATAAGACTTTAAATATCGTCTGTTATGCTTATGTTGTAATGTGCGCAGTTAATACTGGAAAGCTATTCAGGGAACGGTTTACGAATAACTTTAACAATTGTAGGTACTGGGACAACACAAAGCATAAATTCCCGGGTAAGAATCCGAACCCAGTATTACTGGGAGCAATATTTTGTGGTGATCTAGTTGTTTTCATGTAAATGTACAAATTTATACATATATGTAATTTTACATACATATTTCTGTTCCGTTAAAAAAAAACTGAGAGATCGAGCCTTAACGTAGGCGAATTTTCAAAACTAAACGATAAAATATTGTCATGGCAATGAAAACTGTTGAAACCAATAGAACGTCTTTTAGTGCCTAAGTTCCTATCCATCCGGCCTTAAGACGCGTCTGGGTTAGCAAAGTAATTTTTTTACAGTGTAAAAAATCAAAGATACCTGTTTAATAATTCGCCGCCTGAGTATTGGAGTGTTCTATGTCCACTTTTTAGGTTTTTTATGCTATGGAAACGAAATTAATATTAGTATTCATTTGTACTATATCCACACACGTCTACGCACATAAAAATGTTTGTTCTTAATTTAAGACCAATATTATTTTGTTCTATGTAATGATATTCATAGTTATTTGAACTTTCAAATGCTTATATCTCAGTTCCGACTTCAATGGACATAGAACACTCCAATTCTCAGGCGACGAATTGCTGCCGCATAAATCGCGCAACAAATTTTTCCCCCCGAAAGTATAAAACTTTTTTTTCTATATTTTGAATTGTTATTAATTTAATGGCCATTTATGATTGGGTAGCAAAAATGTTTAGTCACAGTATCTAATAATTAAGTGCAAGGCGGGGAATTAAATACTTTGAAAAAAAATTACCTATAACTCTAAATTACAATCCTTTGGGAAATTTTTTTTTCGATTCACAACCGTAATTAATTGGCCCATCAACAGGGCAGGTATTTTTCGCGAAACCATCTTAACGCCCAATGGACTGCAATTAAGTGTGCATGCGCCAGCGGTTTCTTCAATGTGATTGGCGGCCGTCTGCGAGCGAAACCATTGCCCTATTTGGCCGAGACACTCAGGACACATATGCTTCCGCACTGAATCTCTGTGATTGGTTTGCTAACACTAGACTCACGCAATCACGAAACACAGACGATGCTACAGTATTTTGACTCCCAACGGTCTCTAAATCTCAAATACATTCCCCTACCTATCACATTGGCGAATCCTGAAAAGGGTCCGGGTTGTGGTGGATGGGGGAGGGGGGGGGCATTTCGTAATGCCTTAACCCTGAATAATTTTCAGATTTTCTCTTAATTCCTGATCAAACATTTCCTAAATTACTAAAGTATTATTTTACTAAAGTACTACAAATAAAAGGAAGTTTTTTAATCACAAATAAAATGTACTAAAATGTATTAAAAAATTTAATTTGGCCGTTCCCTGGTCATTATTCTGGATCCGCCTTTGATCTGTGAACTGTTCTCGGCTTGACGCTGAGTTCTGGGTCATTCTGTACACTCCTTTCCCCCCAATCTAAACCGTGTATGCAGAGGCCTGCACTTTCTTGATTGGCTCGGTTCCTTTTGACGGCGGTTAGTACTCGAGGGCCCTGACATGCGGGAGAGGGGTCGAATATCACCGCGTCGCGAAGGAGATGGACCGACCTCTGCGGTGCATGCGGGTAATTTACGACACCGGAGCGAGGCCATCACCTGCTCTCCATTCCTCCTCCCCCATCCCCCTTTTTTACCCTTTTTTCGACGGGGTTCCCTTTTGTCGGCGCGCGCGAGAGGGGTGCTGTCATAACTTAGAAACACACAACTTAGAAACACATAACTTAGAATTTTCTAAGTTATGACAGTTCTAAGTTGTGACTTTCTGCGTTATGACGTTTCTAAGTTGTGTGGTTCTGCGTTGCGTGTTTCTAAGTTATGTGTTTCTAAGTTATGATCGTTCTAAGTTGTGTGTTTCTAAGTTGTGATTGTTCTAAGTTATGACTTTCTACGTTACGACGTTTCTAAGTTGTGTGGTTCTGCATTGCGTGTTTCTAAGTTACGTGTTTCTAAGTTATGACAGTTCTAAGTTGTGTGTTTAAAACTTGTGATAGTCCTAAGTTATGACTTTCTACGTTACGACGTTTCTAAGTTGTGTGGTTCTGCGTTGCGTGTTTCTAAGTTACGTGTTTCTAAGTTATGACAGTTCTAAGCTGTGTGTTTCTAAGTTGTGATAGTTCCAAGTTATGACTTTCTACGTTATGACGTTTCTAAGTTGTGTGGCTCTGCGTTGCGTGTTTCTAAGTTGTGTGTTTCTAAGTTATGATCGTTCTAAGTTGTGTGTTTCTAAGTTACGTGAATTTTTCCAAGTTTTCTAAGTTATGACAGTTCTAAGTTGTGACTTTCTAAGTTATGTGGTGTTCCCCGCGCGAGAGGGGGCGCAAGTCTCCCGAGGAGCTAATGCAGTCGGAAACAGCGACTGTAACAGCAGCGCGACCCTCAGAAGTGTCCCAGTACCCACTCGGTGACGGTCATTGAGGGGGGGGGGGGGGGGTATTCTCCGCGAAAATTACCGCGCTGGAGGACATCAGCGGGGCAATGTTGGGGTTCTCATGTGTCTCGATGCAAATAGTACTCCAGAGAAAGTAATGGGGGCGTCTACTTACCTACGCACACGTGTTAGAAGATATAATTAATTGGTGTAATGGAATACTAACTTTGATTGCGCATGCAAATAATTAATAAATAAAATAATAAAAGAGATTTTATAACTACAGTTGGTAAAGTGTAAAAACAATCAAATAAAAAATATATAAAGTATTCATAAATGATATAACCAAGAAAATAAAATTAATTATTTAATTTAGGAAATTTAAACGAGATTGATTTTAATTAGTATTATAAATCAATAAATATTTTATTCTAAATTATTCAAATTAAATATTTAATAAATAATGTAGTATTACATAATTGATAATGCAAATTAATTTATACATACGAGTATATAAATTCACTTATATAAATTCACTTAAAATACATATTAAGAAGTTTAAAAACACAATTTATATCACTAACGTTCACATTAAATAAAATGGGCCAGTATTAAATATAAGTCACTAAGGAATAATATTTAAAAACACATATATAATTTTTATTTGCATGTAGCCCGTTTTTCATCCGGAGAAAACTTCGTTGCATAGTGTCCGCTCATCGTAACAATTAGTTCTCATCATTTTTCATAACGCGTCTAAAGAAATACAACTTTAAAAAATTTTCTCTGCTTTTAGAAAAGATTCCTTTGAAAACCAGTTTCCAAGAAATAGTTTATAATACTCCCAGAAAGATATTGTAACTTGTACAACACATGACTAAGGTTACTTTTGCATATACGTTTTTCGAGACAATACTGAGTATTTCTTACGAAAATTGCCGCATAATTATATTGTTATGAACGTGAGCAAGGCCGGGACACCTACAGGTGCACAGCTGGCTGACATCATGTGACCGCCGCAACATGAGACGTTCCACGCGCGTCTGTAGATTACAAGGGTCGCCGCTTTCCCCCCCTCCTTCCCACCGATTTCCGCGCGGCGCCGATAACCTGACACTTGATACCTGACAGCTGGGGAGTTCCGCGAGCCACCTGGCAGCTGCCGACGCGTGTCTAGAGATTTCTCGCGTCGGGTCGGGTCGGCGCGGAATGACGCGACTGGCCCCAGCCGTACTCGTGAATTCTAGAAGGGCACCTGGGCCGATATATAAGCCCGAGACGCCGGCCTCCGAGGGGAGTTCAGTCGGGAGTTCTCCTGCGGCGGAGTTTCCGGGGCGATAATGCCGCGGGTGCGGCAGAGTGGCGAAGTCCTTGGCCAGGACAGGGAGTGAGTCAGTGCAGTGGAGTCGGGAGTTCAGTTCCGGGCGATAGTGTCGCGGGCGCGGTGCAGTTCCAAGCGAAGTTCCGAGCGTATCGTCGAGCGGATCCTCGGCGAAGGGAAGCTTGCGGCGGCGGCGGCGGAGTGCGGTGACGGAGGTCCATGAGGAGTGCTGCGGCGAGAGTTGTGCCAGAGGTGCGGCCCAGCGAGGTGTGCGGTGTGTGAAAAACGAGTGACTGGGGAAACAACATTTTTAAGTGCAATTGATTATTTGTAATTTTTAGATTATTTGTTAGTGAAGTAAAGGGATCGCGTCGTTTGGCCTAAAACTGTTTCAGAATATTCACTTAGCCTAAACTTTTTTTTACCTAAAGTCTTTAGGCCTAAAATTATTTAGCCTAAAGACGTTTGGCCTAAAACCATTTGACATAAATTTGTTTGGCCTAAAGTCATTTAACCTAAAATAGTTTTACCTAAATTCGTTTGGCATAAAGTTATTTGGCCTAAAGTCATTTGACCTAAAATTGTTTAACTTAAAGTCATTTGACCTAAAATTGTTTAACTTAAAGTCATTTGGCCTAAAATAATTTTGTGACACTTATTTGACCTAAAATTATTTGGCCTAAAGACGTTTGGCCTAAACGTATTTGGCCTAAAGTCATTTGACCTAAACGTATTTGGCCTAAAGTCATTTGACCTTAAATTAATTCCTCTAAAGTCGTTTGGCATAAATAATTTAGCTTGAAGCTATTTGGCTTAAAACTGTTTTTAGAATAATTAACACTGATCTTTTAACAGGTACTTCTAGCAAATAGTAGAATGTTTTAGTTACTTCCAGCTATGCTATATGTTGAGCTGTAGCGTTTATAGAGCAATAATTTACAACCCTTTATTTAGACATACAAAAATTTCTAAAATGCACACAGAATTACAGTTTACAAGAATATTATAGCTGTAAATCGCAAATTTGCTCACTAATATAAAACTTGTTTTGCGTTTGTATAAAAAAAACAATGTAAGTGATAGCATATTGGTAGAGATGATGGAAAATAGCATTTATAAATCAGACTCATAGCATTATGTTTTGGATTAAAGAATATATGTAAACTACTATAATTATACTAAACAATAAATTAAACAAAAAGCAATTTATTTAGCAAACAGTTGAGTCAGTTTTTGGAAGGCTTTTTTTTTTGCACAAATTCTTTGTTATTTTTAAGTACTATCCTACACTGTGTTCATATAGATTATTATTGTTTTGGTTACAAGAAAACACAAATTAATGTGAAATTACTAGTGCGTGCATAAAATACGTTTCCAATAATTCTAAAATAAATTATTTTCGAGACGCTTTGGGTTAAATTATAGCTGGTAATGTTTGAAGTTAATTATTGTACTGTCATTTAGATGAGACTTTTATTACGCTTATCTGTTGTCTTTTATTCTTCCAATTATCGCTGTTACAGTGTGTGCACAACAGAACATTTGGATTACCGACATAAAGTAACAAGATATATTTTCTGTGCCCTACAGTTGATAACGGCAACATGCATTTTAACAACCGCTTCTGATGAAAACTATGTGTCGCTTAGAAAGTAGCACCAGTTTGTTCTCCATGTCACAACTGGTTCCCATTTACGTGTTAAATAATTTGTCGAGTTAAGCAAATAGTGCATGCACTAAGTATGAAAAAAATTGAAATACACAAAAAAATCCTGGATGAGTGAAAGTTTTTTTTACAAGTTGGTGCATCTCACTTGGAAAAAAGTTGGCTACAATTACTGACTTTGTATTGGAAAATGTTTTCGATATCTACAAAAAAATTTTGCAGCAAGTCATTTTTGTGTGGCAATCAAATTTTTCTGCTTTAAAGCCTGATTGGAGCATTTTATAGCTAATTAGCAGAACCCGGTAAATATGGTTCGGCCAGTGTAAGATAGAAGTTGATGTGCTGCAGCGCCATCTAGATGATACACTACTAAACTTGACAGGATCACCCGCTGGGCTAATCTGAAGATTGCCTGAAAATTTCATCAAAATCGGCCCAGCCGTTTTGTGTTCCATAGGGAACATACGGGTGCGTATCGATGTTTATTTATTAGAAGATAATCCACATTGTAGTATTTAATAGCTTATAAACCACTTTGTAGCATTTTATAGCACCTATATAATTTAAACTATTATCCATCATCTCTCTAGCCATTTGCATTCATAATGGAGAATAACAAATAAGATCACTTAATACAATACAAATTGAATTATTTGTTCCTAAATGTAATTAAATAATTTAAAATGAAGTGAAAAAAAACCAAAAAACATTAAAAGAATCCATTTATAACGAAATAAGTGTACTTTAATTGAAACGAATTTCAATGATTAAATGCATGAATTGTAACGAAATAAATCAAAAGAAAGGTTTGAAATGTAGAGTAATGTTTCCTTACTGTAAATTTTAATGTGAAATAACCGAAAGAATTTTAAACGATACAAATGGAAATGAAATAAATCCACATATACCAAAATGAGTCGGAAATGGAAACCTAATACATCAAACAAAATCACTCGATAAAATAGAAATAAATTGATTTGTACCCAAATGTAATTAAATAAATAAAACGAGTAAAAACCATCAAAAAGCATCAAAAGAACCCATTTATAACGAAATAAGTGTACTTTATTAGAAACGAATTTTAATGATTAAATGCTTTAATTGTAACGAAATAAATCAAAGTAAAGAACTGCAATGTGTGGAAATGTTATCTACCTGAACATATTAATGTGAAATAACCGAAAGTATCTTAAACGATACAGATGTAAATGAAATAAATCCACATATACTGAAATGATTCGAACACATAATATAACAAATAAAATCACTTAATACAATACAAATAGATTTATTTGTACCTAAATGTAATGACTCATTTCGGTATGTGTGGATTAATTTCATTTCCATTTGTATCGTTTAAGATTATTTCAGTTATTTCACATTAATATGTTCAAGTAAATAACATTTCCATACATTTCAGTTCTTTCCTTTGATTTATTTCGTTACAATTCATGCATTTAATCATTGAAATTAGTTTCTATTAAAGTACATTTATTTCGTTATAAATGGGTTCTTATGATGCTTTTTCATGTAATTTTACTTAATTTTATTTATTAAGATACATTTAGGTACAAATAATTCAATTTGTATTGAAATTAAGTGATTTTATTTGTTATATTAGGTTCCCGACTCATTTTGGTATATGTGATTTATTTCATTTCCATTAGCTAAATGTACAAGCACTTCCTATTGCCAGAAATAAAGTTACTTTCTAAATCCTAAAATCATTTGACCTAAAATAATTTTCGAAAACTTATTTGACCTAAAATTATTTGGCCTAAAGACGTTTGGCCTAAACAGATTTGGCCTAAAGCCATTTGACATAATTTTGTTTGGCCTAAAGTCATTTGACCTAAAATTATTTCGCCTAAAGGTGTTTGGCATAATGTGACATAAAATAATTTTCTGAAACTTATTTGACCTAAAATTATTTTGCCTAAAGATGTTTGGCCTAAATGTATTTGGCCTAAAGCCATTTTACATAAATTTGTTTGGCTTAAAGTCATTTGACTTAAAATTATTTCAGTCGTTTGGCATAAAGATATTTGACCTAAAGTCATTTGACCTAATATTGTTTGGCATAAAGTCACATGGCCTAAAAATATTTAGCCTAATTTTAGGCCAAATTATTTTAGGCCTACTGGTGGGTACCCGAAGTAAATAGTGGCAATAAATAAAACTGCGTGGTAGTAAAATCTTTAATTGGGCTATCCTTTACGAACCCGATCGTAACAATATATTTGAATTGCTGTTTGATTCAGGCATATTTTTTAAACTATGGAAAACAAAATCGATTTGACTTTATTTTGTTTTACCGTGTTTATTAATACGCGCAGTTAAAACTGTAAAGCTGTTAAGTGAACGGTACTGGGTTGGGACAACAAAGCATAAACGCCCGGGTAAGAATACTAACTCAATATTACTGCGAACACTATTTTGTAATGCTTAAATGGTTTTCATGAAAATGTACAGTTTTAAAAATATATAATTTTACATGAATACTAATTTATTTTCCATTTACTAATTTATTTTCCATTTTCCATTTTTTCCATGTGAGTTGGCCAGTCGTTGGGATCTAAATTCACAGCAGGAAACGCAATCAAAGAACAATTTTGGTTTAAAAGAAAAATCGAAACACAGCGCGTATTTCACGGTCGGCGGGATTCTCAATCGACGGAGGCATTTTAAATACTCAGAAAACAAACGTAAACACAGTATAATGTTTCCATAATGGCGTCTGTGGCTTGCCGACAGATGTTGGTACGCAGCCAGCATGCGCGGAATGCCTACAACAGCGCAGCAGCGGCCGAATCTCAAAACGGTGCTTAAAAAAACACCCCTCGTACATCGTGGCTTCTGGGCTGAGTAAATGCACATTATCATTTACAAGGTCGTCGACTCACGTCTGTCCGTCCGCCATCCGTCCGTCCGTCAACAAGCCGAGCGATTCACAATTATCCGCACGTCCGTCATTTCAATTTTCCTCTTGGATGCTGCCAACTGACTAAGTATTAAGGCTTAAGTTATTGAGAAAATATCTCTTGTAAAAGTTTACCATTCTGACGATCATATACGCTAAGCACTTATAAATGATTTAACAAACTACAAAATCCTTATTTAAATTTATTTTCGAGTTACCATGCATTATTAATTACCTTTGTGTCTCAGACAATTTATGTTTTTAAAATATAAAACTTAAAACTTGATCATAGATAATTAAAAATAACACAATACGGAAATCTCTAATCAAATAATACAAACTAAAAAAAAACTTTCAAAATTAAGGCAATGCCTTCAAAACATTTTTGAGGTTATAATTTCATCCGTCCGTCCGTCCGTCCGTCGGAAGTAAAAGCTTGGCAAGTGTTTTGATGGACGGGCGGGTGGGATTTATCGGGCCTGTGATTGGCTGCATGTCACATGATCGACGTACGGACGGATGAGACGAATGATAGCGAGTCCAGCTTTAGTTAGTGACTAAAGCCTTGACAGCCTACTGTATAGAAATGGTGGGCTTTGGAAAACAATCATATCATGGGAAAATTTGTGTGGAATGACAGCAGTCAAATAGGTGCACTTGGTCATGTGTTAGATTTTAAGTTAGAACCCAGAGAGTGGAATGTGACTACTCTATATGTGAGACAGTTTTTCATAGCTGCTCTGCAGTTAATCTAAAAAACTTGGAAAAAATAATTTTAACTTTATAAGCGAAGGTATGTTACTTATATTTTGAAATTAAATAGACCTATTTTATTTTACTTTTTTTCGACTTTATGATATCCTCAAAATTGTAAATAGTATTTATAAATTTGTGAAATATAATTTTTTTTTTATCGTAGTTTGCATTCGCTCAATTTGGCCAAATGAATAAGACAACATAGCATGGTGATTGTGACCGGTTTGTTTGCTGCAAATAATCATTCTATTAATTACCGGTAGAATTTTTTCAAAATGTACATTAATGTGATGTACACACTGTAAAACTTCAAAAAACTGAAGAGCCAACAACAATGGTACGATTTTCTTCGATCTTACATCGTGACACTGGCTAAATTAAATGTTACGAAAAGTTGAAAAATATCAACAAAATGTCAACCAAAAATGTCTCAAGTTTTCTATAGCCATTTCATACACATTGTAACTATTTATTGTAAATTACAAAGAAAAAAATTGTATTTAGACATAATATTTTTTAATTAAAAAATGACCTCAGTTACTGAGCTATGATGTGTTCATCGCATTTTTAAAGTGTGACATAACCGCTTTAGTGTTTGTCAAGTTTGCTATTTTGCAATAGCGTCTAAAAAGAAGGAAATAGAAATGGGAAGATTCAATGTCATTGACTGTCCACTCTGTACTAGTACTCTATTTACTCTGTGGGTTAGACTGCAGACGTACAGGCACGTTGTTGTGGCGGACACGCGAACGAAGGATGAGGGCACGTACTTTTGGGGGAGGAGAGGGGGGGACGGATGTTGCAGCAGGAACGGCAGCTGCAGAAAGGAAAGCCCGCGCATGGGGTTGGTGGGAAGTGGGGTGGGAGGTTTTCGTGCCGTGAAGGGAAGTTCGCCGGAACAGGAGTGTGTGGGGGAAAGGCGGTGGAGGGCGAATAGTGAGGAAGGGGAAGCCAGAAGCACACGACGAACACACGCCACTTTTGTTCTTCCGCACCCCCTTCCACCCTCCCCCCACAACAGGCACAGCGAACGCGCGCACGGGGCTATAGTACGAGCGCAGCGCGCGCGTCGGTTTTCGTGACATGGTGGGAGGGGGATTCCCCCCCACCCCTTTTCAACCAACTTCCCCCACCATCATTTCCGATTCGCCATCTGCCAGCGCCCGCGTCTAGCGGCCCGGTGCACGGCGCTAGCAACTACGTGTAGCGGATTGAGTTCTCCCCGTCGGAGGCAGGGGGTTGGACATCCTGCAGGGGCGCTGCGAGCCGGTTCTTAGGCCGGGCTCAAACCACGCAAGGAACGAAACGTCGCAATAAATCCACACACACGATCAGTTCAGCTCACAGTTCTGACTAGAGGTGTAAAAGTAACGAAAAAAAGCGTACCCGTATGTATTCGTTACTATAACACTTAGTACTCGTTACTATCGTATCGATATGCTATTCGTTACTTCTGATACCGCATAACATGCTATGTTATGTTGCAGCAAAAAATCGAGTCGTATTGCGTACGCGTACAGTGTGACGTCGCGTAAATAATAATAAATAGAAAATAAACAATTAACAATATTTGATATTAATAGTTTTTGTTAACTAAGAAACAATTTAATCTCATTAGAGCGGCTTTTTTTATATTATCTCTTTTAAGATAAGAACAAAAAACGTGCAAATACGCGATAGTAAAAAACAAAAACATACATATTTCTAATTTGTAAAAAATACTTTCTTACATTGTTTCTGTTCCAATCTCAAACTTTGTCTACACACACAATACCTTTAATAAACAGTAAAAAACTTTGACTACGAATTTCCAAATTATACTTTACTTAATAAACAAACATCGTTCTTTGTAACGTAAATTCATCGAATATGCGCGCGCATGCGTAAAACATACGAAAAATGCGAGTAACGAGATGCAGCCGTGTGTAACGTTTCGTTACTCGTTACTAGATGGCGCACCCGTTACTCAGTACCGAATACATACGGTTAGCTACAGCTCTAGTTCTGACTGCTCAGCCCGAACTGACAGTTGGGATTGAATCGAGTCTCTCTGCACACACGATCAGTCCAGGTGCTCAGTTCGGACCGAACTGAAGCCTTCCCCACACACGATCAGTCTTGTAGTAGCTGTTGCTGTTGCTGTTGGATGCATAGTTCCATCGTATAATATGCATTTGCACTTTCAGTTAAAAAAAAAGAAAGAAATATAAAAGTAACAAAAGAGTATCAACAAAGATATCTCCCACGACACTCAGCTGATGGACTGATTGTTTGGACAGACAGATGGCGGGTGTTTTGTCAATAAATAAATATTGGAATCTAGCTGGCAAAAAATTAAACTAATGTGGTAGCAGCGCAATCTAGAGGACGAAAACAAGATGTCGGCAGCTACCTCCAGCAGACGAAACCAAGATGGCCGCCATGATGTCATACTGTCTGACATAATATCTGCTTTGGAATTAGTGGTGGGAGATCATTCTCGATGGCTTCTGTGGAGGAAGGATCCATTGCCATTTTTTATTTTGTCCACGCCGGGTTCGAAGCGAGGACTCCAAGCTCTGTGACAAAAGTGCGTTTTTTATTAAAATGTCATTAATTTTTTTTAATTTTAAGATTTCTTCATTAATAAGGATAATATTTACGGGATTTATTATGGCGGACTAATTTCAAAATACCAGATATTTTTATACTAAAATTTTATTTTTTTTTATTTTTTTTTTGAATTTTAATTTTTTTCGTTAAAATCAGATGAAAATTACAGAATTTCACCGTGGCGGACAAATTTCAAAATGGCAGAGGTTTTTATTTTAAAATTTTATTAATTTTTTAATTTCAAATTTTTTTCCCATTTAAATCTGATAAAAATTACTGATTTTCAACATGGCGGCCGGAACTGTTCAGTCCTTGCACACACACGGGAGCTCCGACTGTTCAGTTTCGACAGATAATCCGAACTGATCATGTGTATGTGTGTGTGTGGGGGGGGGGGGGGGGGGACCAACGGTCGGTCCTAAAGCATGCAAGACGCAAGAAATATCTAAAATTAAAAAAAAAAAGTAGAAAATCAAATTTCTACTACGGGACTTTTATATATTAATTAGTATTTATCATGAAAACAAAAGATATAAAATATTTAAGTGTTATATTCTTTCATTATGTGAAAGTTTAGCAAGTGAAAATGTCTTGTACCTATATAATAAACAGAATTCAGCGGGCTTCAAAGCATAAAACGTCCGCATCTTTAACAGTTGTGGAACAATACTTGCGTTGCGTTATTGCGCCTTGCGATAAACTGGTACTTTAAAATTAGATTGCTAAACATTTTGCGCCTTGCGTTCATGCGCTATTGCATAGTTTATAAACTAGGCCTGACATTTACTATACGACGCATCGAACCTCAGAAATTTAAGTTAATTTTTTACAGGCCACTGTATGCTGTTCATATTTTGACATTATCTGTTTCCTTCCTTTTTATGATTCTTGCAATACGGAAGATCACAAGTTTATCGCATGTAGCAAGGGTCTGTGATAGCTAAAGTAACACATGTAGGGTAGGTGACCCAAATATGAGACCCGGCCTTAATATGAGACCCTTGGTTATCTTGACAAGTAAGAGTTGCTACCTATCAACCGCTCTTGGAACTACCAGCAGCCTCCATTTCCCGACCACGGATAGAGTGAGACTTTTATCTGACGCGCCCGAGATCCAGAATAACAGTTTATACGATTTTCTTCATTTTGAGTTTTCGTGAGTGGCATCTTGCAGCTTTATTATCTACATAGAGGTACGTTTATATTAATTATCCATTCATACTCTCTTATGAACAGTGAAGTAAGCTTCCATGTGTATAAATAAGGAACTATGGCAGTTTAAATTTTCAGCCTTGTTGATGTGTTTTGTAGCGGCCATTATAAGGTGCCTAATATGAGACCACTTACGTGTCCTAATTTGAGATAGGGTCTCATATTAGGAGTAAGGGTCTCATATTAGGTGATTTAGATTAAAAATAATACTGTCGCTGTAAGAACAGTAACTAATAAGTTAAGCCATTTGTAGAGAAGACCAGAGCCACCCAAGAGAAACTTCGATGCAGACAGATCAGCCATGTTGCAGCAGTGCAGTTAGGCCCTTTATCAGACCTGTGGATATTTCACCACTACCAAATTTTCCTTCAAAAGAAACATCCAGTAGATGTGGCAGTGCTAACGTTATCACATCATCGCCATACAAAACAAGCTTGGATGAAAATGTCGCAAGAAAGAAAAAGGCTGAAGCTCGTAAGAAATTGGTTCTTGGGAAACAGAAAGGAAACGAAGCTAGACCTACACAAACCAGATCTCGCAACACGGACAAATTAAGGATAACTACCAAATCATTCATCGCTGTAGATTCTGAGGACTCCAGTGACGAAAATATTTCGCTGCATGACAGTTTAAATGAAAGTGATGGATCTGAAAGTGATGATGATGCAGAGTGTTTGTTATGCGGCTGCCTTTTCTCAGAGGACAAACATGGCGAGAAATGGCGGCAGTGCCTCAAGTGCTATGGGTGGGCTCATGAAGATTGCGGAGCTGATCCATGTTTTGTGTGTCCTATGTGTAACAAACAAAAGTGCAAAAAGTGACTAAATTATATCAAATATGGAATTTGGAACATAATAAAGGGGATGTCTCATATTAGGAACACATTTTTGTTTTCATAAAATTTCGCATTTTTTTTATTTCTTAGTTTAATTACTTTCTGTTTTAATACAAGTGCTCAATCCTTTTTTTAAGTAAAAGTGCATTACATAATATATAATCTAAGATAAATAAATCTACCAATAGTGGTTTTAATAACAAAACATTAATATTTTTAAAAAGGGGTCTCATATTCGGTACACTTGCCCTATACCTCACATTGCATCGAATTCAAGTGTCTAGTGAAAGTCTTTATCGTCTCATTTTGGGTCCTAGTAGAACTCCACAAGCTCTTCGCAATGACACCATAATATAGTTCCTAGCTAAACGCGGTTCCACGCTACACCAATTTACAACATTACAGAAAGCTAATTCGTAACAATCACGCGCAAGCGCCTAATCTGGTACTATGACGTCACAGGAAAAAACAAATACTGCGCGACAACCACGTACAGACATGATCTATCCGTTGTATGCTTAACCACTATTAACGCATTATTAGTCTCGTAGTTGTTAGCGATTCAAATCTGAGGGTATTTTGTCACGCAAGAACCTTCAACAGAATATCGCTGTAACGAGCTAATAGACGTTTTCAAGTCAATAATTCGCGCTGCACGTCTTAGAAAAAACCCTTAGAAAAAAATAAACTTCATGGTTAATCTAACAGTCATTGTGATGTGGACACACACATTCGAGGTCTTGCTCTTCGTGCGTATTTCACCTTTTTTTCTATTTGCTACTTCCGGATACAGGTGCGTGTAAACGCTCGCCTTCTTGAAGGGAGTTCGGATAAGATCTAAGTTGTGTTTTCGAGCGAGGGTGGGGCAAGCTGTTACTTCCCTCTTCCCCTCCTCGTTTTTTTTCTACCTTTTTATCTTTTCACTGGCATCGTGCGTACGCTCCTGTAGACCCACCACGTCAGCTGTCGTAGAAAAGGCAGTTCTTCCGTAGCGAAGAACGGAAACGAGTGCATGGTCTACAAGAAGATCTGTGGTTCACATTGGACTTTTTTTTTTGTGTGTTAAACCAATCGCAACTTTGGCCGTGTCCGAATTCACCTGAAGTATATTCTCATACGACACTGCTCCCCGGGAGTGACGTCACGTAACGAGGGCTGTCCAAACTTAAAGGTTCAGTATGCAGGTAGGCGGGTAAACGAATCTATGCAGACATTTTCGTGCATACATACTGCGGCGTCTACACGTTCCAGAATACATTTTAGAGCCATCTGGTGAGCCTTATTCAACAGGCACACAGCTAGGAAATTAATTAAATTGCAAACACTAAAAAACACCATTTATATAAATGAGAAATTATCTTTAATGAACCATGCACGAATACAACTGTCAAGGCTTTGTCTTTGGCGCACAAGTAAAGTCGTAAATAATTACTAACTATAATTAAATTACATTCATAAAATACGCGGACCCACCAAGATAATAAAAATATTATAAGAGTAAGCATGACAAATATACAACCATACGAACAATTATAAGAGATAACAAAAATAATTTTAAACAATATTAAAAATTGAGTAAACAACAATTATTCTAAGTAGCGAAAAAAGATATAAAATAATAAAATTTTAAATTCCACGATTTTTAAAGCTGCGCTTAATATTCCAAAATCACAGCAATGGTACAAAATTATTGATTTGTTACTGAGGAGGGGTTGGACGTGTCGCGTCACCTTGGGCCGACACGACGCCCGAAAAGACCAGTAATACGGTGTTTATTCGCGCCACTCCGCGCGGCGGCCTCGGAAACCCGCAGAATTCCCAGGCCATTAAAAAGGTCATTGAAAATGACCTGAGACGGGAAGGTGCCGGGGGAGCATAAGGGGGAGGGTGAAGCTAGACCCTTGTAATCCGACCAGGCACTTGTGGCATGCCCTAGTCAGTAAACGGCGCGTGACGTTGATGGCCATGCGGGGCCGCCAGCCAGCTCCGAACCTGGCGCGCGTCGTAGTCCTGTCTTCGTTCGTAACACTATGCAGTCCTAAAACACGGAGTTTAATGCTGAAGCAACGGATCTCTGAAAATGCCTTAAAACCTCTTGGTTGGGGTTCGTAGTTCATTGGGAAAAATATTAACAAAAAAAAGAATTTAATCCAACATTCTATCGGGGAAAATTTCTGTCTGCGGAACACTCAATAAAGCTCAGAATCGCAAGTACTGGAAAGAGTTTTAAAACGATTAAGACTGCCCTGTCACGTGCGGTGTGCACGCACCAAGACGTAATGGCTGCTGGGGTTTAATCCAGGGATCACATTTCACTAAAACACATACGTGAAACAATTTGCAGTGAGTTGCGGCTGCCAAAAAAATCTACATACAGTCTACGCCCTCCTAGCTCGTTTCGACACCACAATCGGATGTCTATTTTTGACATGCAGTCGTAGATTTTGGTATCATGGCCAGCGTAAAAGCACACCATGTTCATTGACAATTACAAGAAAAATGTAGGGTGCAATCTTGCACAGCTTTGCTTAAGGATGGCCGGGGTATAGAAATCGCACTGCAGTTCCACACACACATCCTGCTGTCGTTAAGGCGTGTACACAAATGCGCGCCGCGATTGCAATGCGACATGGAACGCGCGGAACAACACAGTGCATTTCGAACACGCGCTGCACACGGGGCGAACCACCTGAAACTGGCGAACACCACAGTTCACTTGGCCTTGTGCGACACGGAAGACGAATATTAAAACTGGCCCAAAACTCTGCAATAAGGAAATATACTTGCGAGAACCGATCACTGTTCAAGATCGGTAAATAGCCTATTTGTTAATTCTCTGATAGTGTTACTAAAAATGTTCGTTTTCATTATATTATTGTATTTAATACTTTTTATATTAATATTTTAGGTTAGGCGTGACGTTCCTGTTTTAAGCGACACGATATACATAGCTAAGCACCCAATATATTTTCCGAATTTCAAAGCAGTTTATCGGAGGAATATTTATAGAAGTCTGCCCAGCATTGATTGAAGTGTTAAAATAATTGAAGTTATACACGTGTATATTGTTTCAAACACCTCAAAAATGGTTTATCATGCGGTTTTCCCGTGTTGAAGAATGTTTTATACGTCTTACTTATATTTGAAAAAATTTTCATGCAGAAAATAATTTTATATTAATATGCTTTGCAGTCCAAATGGTTCATGCTCTTTGCATTATGTTGTACCGTTGTACTGCATTAAAACAATATGTATCATTAACAGCCAAATTATAGGTTCTTCATGTTTGCTTTGCATTTTATGACCCAGGAGATCTTATTACGATTAACATTAAGGAAACCCTTAACAATGAATAAAAAAAATTAGAAACTAAACGGAAAATCAAATTAAGAAGTCGACTTATGCTCAAAGTTTCCATACTCGGAAAGACAAAGGTTTAAATATTTGTTTTGAATGAAGAATGTAATTTAATGTGTTTGTACAATTTCCACCTGTTGAAGTATGCCATAAAAAATGAATTATATCTGTCTCACATCTGAAAATGTTTACTGCCTGTAGTGGCCACAGGGAAACAGCTCGCATCCATTATTTCCATCATAAAACCGCGAGAGCATTTTCAATTAACGAAGGTAAACTCGTGGCAAAATTTTTGTGGAATTCTGGCTCGTCGGTGAACCAATTACCGATAGACATTCTTTTTCATTCGACGGTTACGTGATGAGAAATACAAAGGTTGTGGAGGTTAATGCGTTGAAGAGAGACATGCTACCAACTGTTGAAGCACCAAAAATTTTTGTCTAACTACTTCTCTGTTTCCACTTTACGATCTTTGGTAATACTGATATTCAGTCAATACGCAGTTTAAACATTTAAAACAATTTTTTTTTATTTCCAAAAAAATATATATTCTGGTTGAGACTTAAGATACAATTTTAAAGTAATTATGTTTATAAAAACTGATTCGTTAACTGTGAGACCTATTATGTAAACATTAACTCACCTTTAGAATGCGATTAGGTATTGCCATCCTCTTATAGCCCGTGATACTAAATAGTGCGCTTACACCCATTTTTTTTGCAACATAGTAATAAACCAGAAGTTAAAATTTAAAAAAACACTTGGTGAGGCACTAAATAACTGAATAATTTAATTGAAAGGTGTGTATCAGTGCAGCCATTAATTCTGTGATTTTTGACAAGACATGTTTTAAGCGCCTTGAGGTATATTCTCCAGAAAATAATGGTGGAAATGTCTTTTATTGTAAAATGCAACACAATTGTCGTAATTGGCCGACACACCTTTCAACTTAAATATGCTCTTAACTTGCAAATGGCCCACCCGAGTGTCTGACTGACGTATTTTGTTTAATTTTACGTTCATATTATTACTAAATGGTAAAAATTTGGCTAAATACCATTGTTTATAATTTATAATAATAAAAATAACGCATTGCGTCCTGATTCACACTGCAAAGTTCGAATAGTTAAACTAATTTTGGTAATGGCAGTCTTTGCTTCTGGGTTGAAGCCGCTGAAGGCTCGGCCTCGCCGGGTATTTGCTAAACGATATTTGCGATTAGTATTCTTTATTATAAGTACCCGTCTGATCTCTCCCCTACCACCTTAGGGTGACATACTACTGAAATAGTTTAGCAACAGTTAATCTCTAGCTATTTTGGGCAATTTAAAAAAAAAAAAGGAAAAAAGGGGGTTGTCTATAAAGTCGGTTTACGGATGGCCGGGGTATAGAAATCACACTGCAGTTCCACACACACATCCTGCTGTCGTTCAGGCGTGTACACAAACGGACGAAAATTTTATTTGATAACGTCATAAGAAAATATTGATGAAAAATTGCATACTTTTCAATTTTCAAATATTATTTACAGTTTTTGCAAATTTAATTTAAATAATTTGTTTAAATATAATCACGAACAATTAGTTAAAAAGCCCGCCTTAACCTGTTTGATATTATAGAAGATTTTCTCGCACGGTGGTTTGCCGGTTCTTGCACGCTCGGCTCAGGCGGAACGTGACAATTTTTTGTGCGTGCAGCCGGCGTTCATCAATTTATAAGTCGTTATCACGTCAAAAACATGAAACGTGAAAAGTAAGAAATAATCATGTTTCGCGTGAACATTTTCAGTACTGTATTAAACAAACCATTCGAAGAATATTATAATCATCTTTATTTTAACAACTGCCTTCAATAATACAAGTTGTTTAACCACGTGTGTGAATATTAACATTTAGTGTATGTGACAATATGTCATATAATTTGTACACGTGAAATCGCGTCATGCAACTATTTTGTAGAACAGAAGAAATTCCCAATATCGGAGTGCGGCCTGAAAATTTCCCTACCGGACGCGTTCGTCGTTCACCTCCCTTTCCCTCGTCAAAACTCACGCCCGGGTCTGAGCTGCTGTGCTAAGGGCACGCGCCACTCCGGGAGGTTTTCTGCGCAGGCAGGGAAAGGGTTGGCGTGGTGTCGGCGAAGAAAGGTAGAGAGAGTTTGAGGCGTGGAGGAGGGAGTGGTTTGGTGGGCGCATCACACTCAATGCCCCTCATTCCCCCTCTCACACAACCCCTCCCCCCTCGCCCACACGGACGTACGCACAACACACGTCGCGCCAACGCAGCACCTGGCGGAAACAGTTGCAGCTGATCGTGGCGGTCGCTGTACCCCAGTCGTACCGGTCGCTGGTGTCGGGACATCTGCCCCTCCCCCCCCCCAAACAACCACCCCCTTTCCACCCCTTCCTCATTCCCCTCATACACACACGCGTGGCAGGCACACGCGTACAGCTGCTATCACAAACTTTTGATGCTTCCCTCGTCCCGCCCTCCCTCTACCAACAAAACCTAACCCAAGATATCTAGGTCGTATGTATTCCCTTCCCCGCTGGTTAGCGCTAACAAGTGGTTTTAATTTTTTAACCGAAGCTGCTTGTTCCACTTCCCCTCCTGCTTCTCGTGCAGCTCATATACTTTTAGAAATTACACATGTTGACTAATTACGTTGTTTTTGCGGGAATTGGTATGAAACTTTCCGTTCTGTAAGTTTGCCTTTAGATGACAGTTTCAAAGCAAGTGAATGTTAACTGTTTCTGCTAATTTTTTTGTAGCTTGTGAAAACGAGCATTCTAAAAAAGGTTTTTTTTTAATAATGTTTCTAAACTCTAACACACTTCTGTATGTGTGTGTTGGGGGGGGGGGGGGGAGAGAGAGAGAGAGAGAGAGAGAGAGAGAAATCAACTATACAAATATAATAAATTTCTTAGGAATTTAACATTTTCCTAAACAAATATTAGAGAGAGCTCATCTACGAAATATATATTCTTTAATATTACTCATACATTAGAATGATACATTTCTAAATAATTTCTTGCATTGAGATAGTTGTTGTTTCCGTGTAGTGAGTATGTCTCCTTTACCGATGCATTTCCTTTAATTTCACGACTGCATTCAGTGATAAACAGCTATCAAATGATAACATAATTTTTTCGACGCTACACACAAAGAAATACTTTTTCGTCCGTCATTTTTTTACGTTTGTAAATTATTCAAACTTTTTTTTAGACAAATATAATTACATTTTGAATTTAATTGTTTGGCAGTAATATATAAACCTCAAAGAGTGTAGGCAGCAGTTGGCCCGCTAAACGACAGACTATCGTTATTTATATACTAAAATATAGCGCATCGTTGGTAGTTTATGTAACTAGGATCCCTGGCTGGATTAGTGAATTCCAATTGATACTAACATTTCTGATAGAGACCGGAAAAAGTTCGCTGATTCTCTTCGCGATAGGCTAAAATTCAATTACGCATACCTTCAAGCTACTTTTGCTTGAGGCTCACTGTTCATCTGGAAGGCTCTGGGCCAATGAGGAACCTTCAACCAAGGAAGTATCGAATCACAGACAAACCAGTTGAGACGACTCACGAGCCTGCAGCCAATGAACCGGCGTAATTTGCCCGAATGTACAGAGGACTGTGAATTTTCCAAAAGGTCATCGAAACCGCGGGTTTTTCCACGTCTTACCAACTGCTCTACTACCCTATTTTGACAGTTTGCACTGTTTAAGATGGACTGTGTTAAGTTGGAACTTTAAGTCCATGGCAGAAATGACTGGCATTATGGCGATTCCAAAATGTTCGTGTTAGCTGACACGCGTTGTTATTTTTTTTCATCTGAACTCTTAGAATGGGTAATTTTTAGTGACCTGGCGACAAACCAGAATGCAAATTAAGCCTATGAATAGGGACACCTGTATTTCGCGATTTTTTTTCATGTCAAGGTATTTCACAAAACACTATAGCTTTTTCTAAGAGTCATAGCAAATTGTGAAGGTGCAGCAGTACGGTGACCACATTCTCATTGGCCCTGTCAAAAGCGGGACGACACCTCTCACCGACCTCAGCCAATAACCACAGGAGAAAAGCTACAGTATTTTGTGAAATACCTTGACACGAAAAAAAATCGCGAAATACAGGTGTCCCTACCTATGAATAACCCTCAACGAAAGAAGTAACGAATCACAAGAAACCCAGTTAACACCTCTCAATAGTTGGTAGCCAATAATTATGGGTAATTGACCCGAGTAAATAAAAGATTTTGGAGTCTATCCTATACAGGTTACTAAAAGTGCGAGATTTACCAGCCCCTAGCTATGTGAAATGCCCTGAAGGACTAGAATCCAAATTTAAAAAAAAAAACTTAGCAAACGTATGACTAATTCACGTGCGACCCGGAGAGAAGATGACATGTGGCAGCAGCCAATGAAAACGTGGCATAGACTTGATTACGCACACGTATGTGGATGCTAGCCTGACTCCAGAAAATAACGCGAATTACAAAGAAGAAACTGCGGTTGTTGCTGTTGTTGCGGGATCCACTCATAACTTAGAAACACACAACCTATAAGAGGCGTAACTTAGAACTATCATAAATTAGAACAATCATAACTTAGAACTGGCATAAGTTAGAAAATTCTATCTTGTGAGTTTCGAAGTTAGGGCAGCAACTCCCTTGTTGCAGTCTAATAAGCGTTGTTTTTTTTATTTGTGAAGAATAACTGCTCTCTAGTTATCATATGATGTGCACAATTCACAAGGAAATATTTCCAGACTAGCTGTGTGTTAAAACTTATTAGCATTTTCTGTGTTTCGTGGTTGGCTGGGTTTATTTCAGGCAGATGTCTACTGTCAGCACACCAGTCATAGCCTCCCAGTGCGGAAGCAAACTTCGTACATGTGCCGGCCAAAAAGGGCAATGGATTCTCTCGCAGACGGTCGCCAATTACAAGGGAACAATCGATAGCGCAGGCACACATTATTGCAGTATAATGAGTAGGAGCAGGCATTTATCGCGAAAAGATCTGAAAGCCCATTAGACTGCAATTCGGTATGCTTGCGCCATCGATTTCTTCCTTGCAATTGGCGGCCGCCTGCAAACGAAAATATGCCCTTACTTGACCGGCCAATCAGGATGCGTTTGCTTCCGCACTTAATTACTCTGATTGGTGTTTTAACACTGGACCTGTACCTGAAAGAAACTCGCCCAATCACGAAACACTGGCGATGCTACAGTGTTTTGACTCTCAGCTTGTCTCTAAATCTTTTCGCCAAAAATACATGGCACTACTAATGAGTGGGGGCATGAAGATTTCGCGAGAAGATTTTGAGACTAGATGAAAGTTAAAACATTATAGCATCGTCTGTGTTTCGTGATTGGGTGAGTTTCTTTCAGGAGCATATCGATTGTTACAACACCAATCACAGCGATTCAGTGCGGAAGTATACGCGTACTGAGTGGCTCGGTCAAATAAGGCAACGACTTCTCTTGCAGACGGCCGCCAATCACAAGGAAGAGACCACAGGTGCGAGTATACCTTGTTGCAGTCTAAAAAGTGTTCAGATCTTTTCGCGAAAAATGTCTGCCCCTACTATAATGAGCGATCAGATTTATTTCGCAAAAAAAAAAAAACGCTTCTTGCCAATGGGTCTGGTCTGGCCCTCGCACAGGCGTTCCATCGTGTGGGTGCTGCTAGAGGACGGGAAAAGGTGTGTTGGCAGCAGTGGCCGCGGACAGGGGGAGGGGCCACCCTGGAGGAGAGACAGGTGGGCGTTCTTCGGCGACGTCGGTGCCAACAGGTGGTCGTCGGAGCGGCCGCCCGGCGTGTGTCTGGCTTTCCCCCGGCGCGGCGCTGCAGGACGAGCATGCGCGAGGAGGATCTTTGGGAGTCGGAGCGGACAACATTACGGCGGGAATTTCCCGTCGAAGGTTACCGCACGCTAAAAACAAAACCCTCCTGCACTGTTGAGAAATTCAACCCCCACTTCACTCCCCCGGAAATTTACGTAACGTATCTGGTTACAAATAACTGCAAGGTCTTTGGTACATCGACGAATATTCTCCGGGTGCCGAGTTCACCTACCCCGCAAGATAGACTCTTTTATACTCTGCCCAACTCAACCATCCTCTGTATCCCTGTATTATTCTGCTTTATTAATGCATGCCTATTGCAGACCGCACGTCTATGAAGGTTTTATTTGGGCCTCTACTTAACATACACAGTTTTAATCTAGATTTAAGAACTGTGAGTTAGCCATACCATCAATCGCTGCCATGGCTAACCACTCCCCGCACAAAAGCACACGATGCATTCGACCCTTTCCCTGCATGGCTACTCCTCAGGCTTCGGTCTGAGACGCACCTAGGTGCCTTCCTAATCCGGACCATCCTAAAAATACACTTAGCTTTAGTTAGGTTAGGAAAAAAATTGTCACGGCGGGAATTTCCCGTCAGAAGACAGTTTGAGTTTTGGGAAGGGCGGTTGCCCAAAAGGGTTTTGGGGAGGTATGCAATTTCCAATTTAACAGGGAGTCCGAAATTTTATAAGAATAATAGCTCATTAAAAGGATATATTAACGCATTTCTGACAACATGAAAACAGAAGTTAAATAAACAAGAATCACGAAAAAAAAAATGTAAAATAGCCTATACATATTTTTTACAAAACCAAATCCAACTTCAAATGTCATGTGTAATCTGCGAACTAGAGTACAAATTTGAAGTTCAGAAATTAATTTTAATTTGGCTGATGCTCAGAATAATTCAGCTTACATTCAAGGAGAGGAACTTAAAGGCTTAGTTAATAACATAACTTGCCACGCACGTCCAGGAGGGCGTAACTAGAAGGGCAGACTGTGCTTGTGCCCTTGGCACCTCATTAGGGGGGGGGGGGGTTGCTGCTAAACTGGCAGAGTAACTTTTACTATAGATATTAACTTGAATAGCGTAGTGTTAGACAACAAAAAAAAAGTTGAGGGCTGATGAACTGAATTATTTGTTTTTAAGTATACGGGCATAAGTATATCTTCAAATATTTAAAAAAAAAAACCTTGTGTTTTCGCGTACAAAAGCAACGTATTCAAAATGAAATAACTGCAAATAGGCCTAAATCTATTTATTTACCATCTATGTTTAATCAAAAATATTTGGAATAGTGGATTTATGTGTGGTGGCGACATGGGGTGTTGTCAGGAAAAGTTTTGGTTTGGTTATTTAAAAAAAAAAAGGGGGGGGGGGAGTGTCGTCAAGATGACTTCTTGCCCCGGGTGGAAACTATTTTGGTTGCCTTCTTGCGCACGTACACGAAAATTTATATTGTTGTAGAGATTTCACTAAGACAGCAGGTGCCCGCCCAAAAGAGCAAATACAATCTATACTCTCCATTTTTTTTTTTTTTTAAATCGCTGTTGCTTGCATGTAAAACCAGGGCGTGACCACGTATAGCCAGCTGAAGTTTCGCTCTATACACTGAAAGAAATTTTTGTATATTTTACAAGAAAAATCCTTGGAAACCCTGCTTCCAAGGATATTTCTTGTAAAACTACAAGGCAGAGCTTTGTACGATGTGCGATTTTGCAAGGCTGTGCCTTGTAGTTTTGCAAGAAATATCCTTGGCAACAGGGTTTCCAAGAAATTCCCTTGTAAAAGTACAAATTTTTTTTTAGAGTGTATGGGTGGGACACCAGAAACATTGGGTGGATGTAGTGTTTTCATTGCGAAAATATGTTTGAATGGCTGTTTTTCATGGAAGCTACTGTGCTTGACGGAAATTCTAATTCACACTGTTTTCAACCGTCGTCAGGCGTGATCAAAGACCATTTCCGCGATGTTTTGAGATTTTCTATGTGAAGGAGGCAAGATAGAAAGTGACTTTCAAATATACGTCGCAAAATGCAATCTCTTGACAATACCTGATGGAATATATGCCCTAGAGCAGTGATGATCAACTGGTTGCTTTCAAGAGGTCAACGTTTTATTAGGTATTCTATCGTTACTAGCAATTTTTGTTTTCCTGAATGTATAACTTGTCAGCAGACACTGTTATTAAACCATGGTATTATCACAGGAATATTGAATATATATATATGGTTTCGTAGTAATTCTTCTTAGATGAAAAGGCTTTTCTTTACTATTTTTGAAATGAAACTTCTTTGGGCGCGATGAGAGTAAAATATCAATGCCGAATTTTGATGCAACGTTTTCGTGAAACATTGTTGTGAAACGTTTCCGACGCGAAAAGGACAGAAAATATGAACATGGCTAAAGAGAATTAAAGATAGCACTGTGCTTTATACGTTTCTGGGTTCGTTTACGTTCTCTTTATGCGATGATTCGTCACCCGCACAAATAAATGATCCGAGAGAGATAGAAAAACGAAATAATAAAACAGAGAGTTTGAGCATGCGCTTGTTTCAGAAAATAGATATAGGTGTCCTATATGGTTAGCTGTGAATGCCTTGAATTTTATATTTTCTACCAGCGCACACAAATTCCTCCTTGTTCAACCAGCAGCGTACAGAGCGCTGTAGAGACAGTCCCTGCATTTACCGCATAGATAGCGCTACCTGTTATGAATTTCATACTTCGTTCAGAGATTTGGCGTGTTCCAAATGGCAGGATTGCTTGAAGAAACAATAAAACGTACATTTTTTTTTAAATTTTGTATTTGAACAGTGAGTAAAATTTATTTAGAGAATTTTCTTTTTTCTTTCTTTATATCTCTCTGCCGTGTTACCCATTACGATATAATTACGGTAAGAGGTTTGAACTGCCAAATAAGTTTTACTTCTATCACGTGTACTGAGTTACACGCGCTCTTTTTTTAGTACCATGTTTAAGAATGTATATTTTTAGTTCACGCTTCGTATTGTATTCATTGTTGGTTACATACTCCAAAAAATAATACAATATATATATATACTTTTTTTAAAAAAATTGTTGTTAGTAATGTAATATTTATTCATGTGTGTCTGGCCCTCAGATCAGTTTGAAGAATGAGGAGAGTGATGTTGGCAATTGCTGACAGCCCTGGAGTAACTCGTGACGTCACGAGCGGCATGTCTCTCGCGTGCGTGTGTGTGTGTGTGTGTGAGACCAAAGGATGTCCGTAAAGTTGGCAATGCCGTGAGAACCACACTGTCGCGCTCTCCCCAGACGCACTACACGGCGGGGCAGTATTCGCCTGCCGAAGTAACAACTTCCGAAACGGCCCGTGGGTAGGGTGGGTGGGGGAGCGAGAAGGGGAGAGTGAGTGACTTACGAGACAACAAGTAACGATAATTGGCGTGTCCGCGTGTGCTTTCCTGCCCTTTTTTTCGCCACCGCCTCCTGGCGGTTTTGCTTCCTTTTCTTTTTCAGGGGCAGAAAGGGTGGGGAGGTGGAGAGAGAAAGATAGAGAAATCACAACTTCGCGCGCATTTCCTCCTACTTTTGACAACGCTTACGAATTTGGTTTTGAAATAAAATATCTCATATTCAATTTACAAGGGAATACAATGCAAAAATGTTAGGTTAAAATCCTATAAAGTTAATGCGTATTGCCGCTAGAACAGGTGACCAAAATTTTCAACACAAAAGGTCTATCAACATATTTAAAAATAACATAATAAAAAAATTGGATCTCTAAATTCTCAAACACGTAAACAAGGAAGTACTGATGATTGAGAGCGTGCAAGTGTGAATGGCAATACAATAACATAATAATTTTAATTATGTTATATTTTTTATAATTAAAACAATATTTTATAAATTTTATGTTAAAAATAAACTGTAATGTTAGTAGGTAGATGATTTATAAGAAATTATGTTTTTTATTTGTTAGTACGTAATTTACTGTGTCATTGCTACATATTACTTATCATAAGTACGTTATTTATGTCATATAATTCAGTGTGAGGAAATGCGTACGCATGTAACTGTGCCAGGCAAAGCTGTAAAAAGCAGAATGAATCGATTTCGATATACTAGTAGGAATTCTTCCCAGCCTTTGCTTGAAGTGACTTAAGGAAACTGTGGAAAACCGAAATAAAACAGCAGAAAAGTGTTTTGGACCTGAATCCTCCGAAATAAGGGTTCATGTCTTAACACTATTATTATTATTATTATTATTTTAATTTTAATTTTTTTTTTAAATTCGACAGATTTATTGACTTTGATAGATTTGTGACGAATTCAGATATCCTATGATTTAAGGTTTATCGCATTGGCTTTTACTGTCAGGAAGATCAGTGCATGCGAATGACAGCGGTGCGACAGATGGAACAAGGGCATCCTGTTCTGGGCGAACCACCGAGCCGAACGATTTTTTTTTTTCAACCTCTCTTTGTTCCCACGGCGAGACTGATGGAAGTGGGGAAGTGGTGGTTGAGGGAGGGGGATAGGGGTTGGAAGCCAGGGTCGGCGATGGGGGTAGGGGAGGGAGAAAGGGGGGCGTGTGTTTGCGTTTGGCCGGTACGACACGGCGGGAAGAGCAGCTTCGTGCAGTGAGGTCTGCGACAAGGCGCGCAAAACACACGCGAGCCGTCGCGTTCGGATCGAAACAAAGCGCGTATCGTTTATTTTATTTATTTATTTTTCCAATCACAGCGGGCCGTGTGAAAAATGGTGTCCGGAGACGAGTCGTGGTCACGCGGAGGAGAACGCCCCGGAAGCTGGAAGCGTTCTGCGTCGGTGAGTTTTCGTTTGTTTACCTCCGCTCACGGAATCTTGGACGCGTGCGCGCGTCTGGGCCAACCTGTTAGACCCCCCTCCTTTCTCACACCATCCTTTCCCCTTCTTTTCCCTCATTCCCCCCTCCCCCCTTCATTCTGTTTAACCTCTCTCTCTTTCTCTCTCTCCCGCCATCCCAATAGCACGTGATACCTTCTGGTGTGTGCGCGATCGGCAGACTTCGAGAGGGTTCGCGCCTGTGCTTATCCATCTTCAGGAGAAGCCGAAGGTTTTTTTTTTTTCACCCCGACTCGAGACTCCTGATTAATCCGTATTCGTCCAACTCCGGATATTTCTTTTCCGTTAAAGTAACACGTAGGTTAAATCAGGTGTGCAACGTAAATTAAATATAATTAAATAAATAATTAAATTAAATAATTAAATAAAATAAATATACTTTTTAAGGGTAGGTTTCCACACGTCTGTGCAATAGTAACCAAAGTGGTTGGTTGGTTGGTTGGGTTGGGTTGGGTCAGCGACATTTCAAATACTCTGATATCTTGAAAATGTGCAAATTAAAGTAAAACGGTGTTTTTTTTTTCTACTTTTCTAGCGTTCTAGACTGACTGGATATAAACGAATCTTAGGCTTTTTTCTCATGTGCTTTCGCAAGTCAGTTCGAAAGATATGAACAGCAGGGCTGTAGGAATATAATCCAACAAACGATTCCAACTGGGTTTTAGTAGTCGTGTGATATTCATTCCACTTGTAACGGTTGTATTAGTCGATTATTATATTTTTCTTTTGTGTGAAATTTATGGAATCATTTCAACTAAATTTATGTTTTCTTTAACTTTCGTTGTCATCGTTGGAATGATTCAAAGATCAAGTGATTTCCTACATGGTGCCAGTTCACTAAAACCCTCTTACAGGAAACTTCCATAATTTCCTATAAACTAATTAATAAGCAAGAGATATAATTTTTTTACAAATAATTTTCATTACTGGAATAGTCACGTAGACTCAAACATTTTTACTAATAATATCTCTAGGAAAGCAGAAAAAATGCTCAAACCATTTTGACAGCCATTAAAATAATTCGAACTTTTCTCATATTTCCTTTACCACAGCTATGAGCATACTTGAGCGTTGACACAAGATTATTTTTTCGAAGCAATCTTTGCGGCATTTCAGAGTCGATTATTCTATGAAATTTAATTCACGTGGTATTGGTGTTAATTTGTCTGTAAAGTTATAAATATGGGTACAGACACAGATTCAGTATAGAGCGAAAGAGACGTCACTCCCATGTTGGCGTTAAGTTCCTTATTGGATAGTCTATTTTGGGGGTCGTGGATGGGTAGTAAGTATATATGTACCAAACTCAGTCAATGAAGACGGGGAAAAAAACATCAAATAAAATGTAAGAAAATAGGCATGTTTTGCATTTAGTGGTGCCTATATTCTGAACACGAATGCTAATCAGTAATATTTTCGAGTTGAAAGTTTATATATATATATACATACATACATACATCTATGTTAGCTAGTTGTTTTCTAATAGTCTTTCGTTTCGAGGAGATTTTTGTGTATAACTCACCCTCGACACCTGTATCGTTCTTTTTCCGATTTTCGAAACGTATTTAGTTAGAATGTTCTAGTTATTGCACCAAAAACCACGAACCTAAGACTACAGACATCTGACAAAAAAATAAAGAGTAACAGTGTGACCACACTTTAGATACGCTAAAATAAAATATTTTTATAATATTTAATAGTTTAATATGAAAAATAAGGATTTTAAGTAATTTAAAATACAATTAATGTCGGTAGAATGCAAAGCACACCTTTAAATTATATCGGCTGGTGCTTTATTTCGAGGTTCGTAATAGTATTGGGACTATCAGCCTCCTGGTTACGTAAGCAGTGCAGCCAAATATTTGGTACAGCTGATGGCAGTTTCTGTTTACACGTTCGATGTGACACTTACTATTGGCTACATATTCATGTGTAATTCAAGCCTATACTACATTCGCGATAACACGCAAACAACATGCAAATGTCACATAATTTGCACACGCGCAGCACAGTACACAAAGCTACTCTATCCCACTAAACAGCACTTCGAAACATTCCTACTTTTTTTTTCTTCATTTAATTCTGTCAACTCGTTCAGTTTAAAAATGTGTACTTCGTAAGCTATTATTATATGGAGCCGTTATTTACCTAAACCCAAACATTTAATTGCGTCGTTTTGTTTTTAACAACTAAGAATAAAAACTAAATTCAAATAATCTTTACTTTTCATCTTTGAAATGCTCGTATCAAAACAACCGTTAATTATTATATGCGGCTGACGTGTATGTTGATCGGCAGCGAACAAAAATCGACGCAGAGCACACAGAAATTTGAGAAATTCTAGAACTTTTTAGTGCCGTTCGCGCACTGTTTTTCCTGTGCGTATGTTATTTACAAATGTAGCAGCTGCTATCTGTTTTGCGTACATTCTACATCCGTGCGTCGCTGCTGTGCGCGTGCTGCTTCGAATGCCGCGCAGCCTTTACAACATTATGTAAATAATAATCTGAATACCAAAAATGACTTGACCATGTGCTGCAAAGAGTAACATTTTTTAAATTAAACTTTAAATGACATTAAATAATTAAACATATTTTTTTTTAAACCAGCCTATGACTAGAGACCCGCAAAATTCGCGGGTTCAATGACCTCCAGGATTGACTCCAATATCCTCTACACACTCGGGCAAATGCCAACTTTTCATTGGCTGCTGACTTGTGAGTTGTCTCGACTGGGTGGCCTGTTATTCGACACTTCTATGAGTGAGGGTCTCTAATTGGCCCTCAGTCCTCCAGATTAACAGTGAACCAATGACAGAAGCAGCACTAAGGTATAATTATTAGAATTTTAGCATAACACGAAGTGAACCCGCGAATTTTCCGGGTCTCTACCTATGACATGGCAGCCAGTAATACTCTGTTCACTGAGCATTTTATTTCCTCTCAGCAGCCGTGAACGCCAACAAGGAAATCGTTTCATGTTCATCTTTCAGCTAAATTGATTTAATGAGTACCAAGCCGAGAACAAGTGGTTTGGAGCACTCCATGATCATGTCGAAGTGGACAAATATTTAAGTTTTACGTAAATATAGTTGCAACCTTTCTCCTGCTTAATTAAAGCTCGGTCTAATGCCGTGTTGCTTAGTAAATGTTAATGCCATTACTGTTAATTAACAGCTTTATCTGTAAATTTATTCTGATTGCCCTCTTGCAGCCATTGTTGGGTCAAAAATTTTCTTATTAAAAATATTTACTAACCTTATTTTTGAGCTGTAAAATTTCACATGATGGACCATTGTCGTAAACACGTACGGAAATTTTTCACAGCTGATATATATTATATATATTATATATATTATATATATATAATACATGTACGCGTGGTTTGTCCTTGCTTACCTCTGATAACTCCGCAACCCACCCCTGCAGCCCCTTAGAGATTAAATGGTATGGTAGCCTTCCATCCCACATGCATGAATAAAGTTTTCGATTTGGTACTTCAGCGGTTGGGTTCGAATATATGGGTGTCAAAAGAGGTCATCGATCAATGGACTTCTTATGGGAAGTCGGTAAAGCAGCTGGGAAACGATTGCCGAACTGGCAGAGACTGGCCAGAATGTTTTTTTGAATGATCTAGAATGTTTTAGAATGTTCGATAATTTTTCAGAATGTCATAGAATCTTTCAGAAGGTTCGAGATACTACAAAATGTTCTATAATATTCTAAGATGTTCCAAGATGTTCGAGAATGTTCTAGAAAACCTAAGAAGGTTCTAGACCTTCCAAGGTACTTCCGGTTCCGGTTTGATAGGACGTGGCTGGCTTTGTCCGAGAGAAGCGAGGGGTATCTCCGGCTAGTCCTTAGTAAAAATATGTTGAAAAATTTGAAACAATACGTAATATGGAAGAACGCTATTGAAATAAATTAATGGACACAACCTGAAATAATAGCAAATGTCAAGAGATCAGTAACTATTGTGGATTCGTATATTTTCAGAGTTACAAAGTCACAGGTATACTCAACCCATGTTTGCTTTCTATTAACTGATTTCTGAGCGTATGCTTTATCCTAGCATGTCATCGTTAGCTCACGGTCGCAGAGGGGCGATATATAAATAACTGCATTCCAATCGTGAACACAGTGCAGGGATACGAAGGTTTACATTCCAACTTGCGATCAAATATATGCGGAATTTTTAGTAACTCTAGTAATGACAAAAAAAATGAAATACCTAACACGGCGAGTGATACCGAGGCCTAAAATACTACTAAGTGAGTGCATCAAAATTTAACATAAATTGCTTTTTTACTTCATTATTATTTGTTTAAAAGCATTGCTTAATCATATCTATTCAACCATGTAAAATTATTGGCTAAATCACACACAATTTTTTAATGTTCATACATAGATTAAATATTTTTTTTCCATATTATCATATATATATATATATATATATATATATATATATATATATATAGAGAGAGAGAGAGAGGTAAGTGTCGTAAAGATTAACATTTGATGCCAGGTTTACGAATGTTACGAGTCCGTCGTGAAGAATTCACGGTATTTTGACTCGGAATCAATGTTAAGTGGGGAAGTTGTACGAACGATCGATATATCGATTAATTCACTCACCTTGGCTAGCAGCTGCTCTCATGCTCCTCACGAATATGGCAGGTGGTCATAGTTCGAGTCTTATAGAAATACCTTATGCTTTAAAACGCTATTTTAGGCTTTCTGTGAAATTGAATTTCTTAAATAAAAAGTGACACTCTTTAAAGGTGGATCTTACAATACCACTGCTAATGATTACATCATACGAGATTAAAAGAGAAGGCTACTCTTTACTTTCTGATTTACCATATTCAGTGGTCATAAATTGAGTCATCTTAAGCTGGTTAATGAGTTTCTCTATATGGGGTCCACTGTCCCTCCCTGCTCCTCCATGATTACGCCATCGGTAAGGTAAGATCAACGACATTTAAAATATTCAAAAATAGTGAAAAAATATGAATGCTTCTTTCAAAATGTAGGTTTTTTTTTTTCCGACCTGGAAAGTTGGAAGAACGAGCGGCGAACTTCGGATACGTTCGAAACTGTTCCATGGCGTCTGAGACCAATTTATTAGGTACGTTCTTTGAATAAAACTGTTTTGTCATAGGAAACCGACTGTGTTCATCGGTGTTGCCGTCTTTGTGTTGTCCATAATATCTGTTTTATCTTCATCGTCGTGTTCGTATATTTGTTGCGTTGACCAGGTTTCATTGTCTGTCTGCATTTATTGTTACTGTTTAAACTGTCTCGTCGTTGTTAGTCCACTGTGTTCGTATGGACCAGGGGTCGGCAACCTGCGGCTCGCGAGCCACATGCGGCTCTTTGGATGTGAAGCTGCGGCTCTTTAGTTCCGTTCCAGAAATACTGCGTCACCAGGTCGTTTATACAGAAAATACTTTTTTATTACAAACCAGTAGTAAGCCTGGTTTTTTTCCACGCTTGTTATATTTTACTAAACAATATGTCATCAAGCAGTTAAATTATCAATTTGTCATCCGCCCGAGGTTTTCGTTTTACTAGTACTTACGGACTGTGCTGTTAGTAAGTGTTTAATTGTTTTAATTTTTTTACTAATGTAATAAGTAATTATCTAATAAGACCATATATATATTATCTAATTTGTTGTGAAAAAACACTACTTATATATGAATAAATTTTTTTTATGAATAAATAGATTAATTTTTTTTATCAAAAAAACTGTATTATGCAAGTACTATTTATTGTTGACAAGAAAAATTTTTGTGGCTCTTTAAAAACTTTGAAATTTTGTAAATTGTAATTTTTGGCTCTTCCGACTCAAAAGGTTGCCGACCCCTGGTCTGGGCTGTTATTATTTTTTTTTTTTCATGACCAAATTCCTTCCGCGGAATTCTTGTTCTGTCTGATATTTAAGTTTGAACGTGTTCGTATGTGCAGTCGTCGTTGTGATGTTCATAATACCTATTTAGGTTCATCGTTGGGTTCATCTGTTCTACATAAGCTGTTTTAGGCTTGTTCTCTTTGGATTTAATTGTTAATTTTTATTCCATATTTTGCATTGATGCATATATTTTTTTTCCATGAAAAACAATGCAAAACAACATTGGCGTATATCAAAGGAATTGTATTAAACCAATTAATTAGGCTGTTCCTCAAGTCACCCTAGTGTCACCCAGTGACGTGTATGCGGGGTGTTAAGAAGCATGCGCCCCCCCACCGTATTAAAGCGGGGGGGTCCGGGGGTCCTCCCCCGGGAAAATTTGTATTTTAAGGTGTAAAATAGTGCTATTTTAGCAGTTTTCGGTTCTCAAATTTAAATATTGTAATGGTAAAAATTTTATTAATTTTAATATGAAATTTGTTTGAGTGATGAATAAGAAATGAATTATAGATTTGGTGCTAAGGGGGGGTTAGAACCCCTAAACCCCCCCCCCCTGGCTACGCCCCTGGTGTCATCTAACCATAGGAAAATTTTCCTATTTCGCTGATCACAACACCCATCCCCACCACACTCACTTCTAACCACTCTTCCTCCCTCTTCTATGCCAGACCGATCCAGAATCCCGTTCTTTGTTCCTTCACTGGGTCATGCAGGCTGTTCCATCCCCCCCTCCCTCTTACTTTCCGGTCCGCGAGCAGATGGTCCATGCTGTCCCGGCGTGGGGCCCCCGGGGGAAAGTAGAACGGGATTCTGGAGTGGAACTAACGCGCGTCGGAGCCGCGGAGGGAGATTACAAGGGAGCATCTGCGAGGTGTGAAAACACACCGACGGCGGCGTGGAAATTACCTTCGATTTAATGGCCCTATCCGGGAGCCCAAACAAAAGTCAACGTCGAAAATGAATTCCTTACAATACGAAAATTCTTACACGAAATAATATTGATTTCGTGCTTGGTGCGACTTGATGTAACCTTACCCTATCGCCGCAAGGTGAAAGTGTGGGGACTCTAGTTTGCAGAGAAGAGAGACGGGTAGCTTGAGGAAAATTAAGATTTTTTTTTCCTAACCCAAATTAAAACTAAGTGTGTTTGGGAGGGGTCTTGGTAGGGAAGACTAAGTGCGTATCAGGCCGGAGCCTATACGCCAAATCATTCAGGGTTTTAGCCAATAAGAAGGGGTAGATTTCATCATGTGGTAGGAGGGGATTGGCCAGCCACGATAGCAATTGGTGCCATTACTAATTCCCCCCATTCTTAACTCTAGATAAGTTGGACATAGACACATGGAAAACCCTGGGCTCTTTCATGCGGGGTGCAAAAGTCTTGCATTATGCAAGAGGGTTGGTTACAGGAAACATAAGAATGGTTCAGGAAGAAGAGTTGGTCGAGGCCGAAAGAAACTACCAAGCAACTTGGACATTGTTGTCCGGCACTGGTTTTGGGCAGTGCTGGTTTTTTTTTTTTTTGGGGGGGGGGATGACTTTCGTCGTTTCCCACCAGGCTGCCAGACAGCCTAAACTTAAATTACGAAAGGGAAAATTGAGAAGAATAAAAAGACTGCCTATAAGGAGCGTACGGCCATCATCTACCTGAAACTGAGCCGACCGTGGAAATTAATGGGGTGTTGAGAGGAAAGTGAGAATGAGAAACGGTGATAATGAAATGAATATGAGCGGCGATATAGGGAAGGGGAATTGAAGTGAATTTACCGGTATCGTCTATTGGTTAATTATTCCTGACATCCCTAAATGTTCTCCCTGTTATTTTTTTTCTTTTTCGATGTTGCATGAAGAGAGTAATACTTAAATACAAGAATAGCTGGATTTGTAATTCAACTAGCAGTTTTTATTACCACAAGAAAAAAAAAGAATTTGAGAACAAACAGTGGGCAAAATGGCTCAATCCCCTCCCGTACCCCCTCATCAAGAAACTAAATTCTGCGTACGCTCCTGCTTCTTATTATAATTGTTACCATGGTGCTACTTACCAAAAAAATAATATGCACTTCTACCCTATAGCGAAATGTTTAAGTGATGCAACATTTATTAAGATGATGTTAAAGTGTGTTAAGAGTCCACACGAGGACACATATATAGATTGCATCCTAATGTAAAATATATTCCTGTGTACTCCTCCGCCTTAAAATTTAAAAAAAAAAACCTACTTTAAGATACAAACAAAAGCATTTTATAACCATAAACGTTATTTTCCGAGTTTTTTAAAACAAAAAATAGTTGCATTGTAACAAAAAGTTATATTTTATATTTACCATCAGTTGTTAGAAATTTCTTGAACAGTGTTTATTTGAAGTACTATCTACCTTACGGCAGATAATAAAGCCAGTCCTGCAAAAATTTAATTATGTAACTAATAGTAAATCGTCTTCGGTGTCCAAACAAAAATATAGCTTACTTTTCTCACAAAACTATTTAGGAAAAAGTTTAGTACAGCAGCTCTCATAAAAGCAGTGATTCATAAATCCTTCCCGTACATTGAAGACTGGACAGTGTACTTGTAAATACTTAATTATTTTCTTTCCCAATATCTTATCGTGACGTAGGCTTAACCATTTACAAAACGCATTTAAAACTTTAAAAATATTCGAAGCAAATTATAACTTTACTTAGTGAAAAGGCATGAGATAATACCAATTAAAATAGTAAAAATCCTATTTTTAAAGTACATGAGAAACTGATCCATCATGTTGTCACAAGTGTGGGAATATAGCTCCAAAATGATTACCAATTTAATTAAGTAGAAAGTTATTTATTAACTAAATTGTGCACTTTTTTAATTTATACAACAATCTTAATGACTGTTCACATATTAATCACACTTTCATAAGTCCACTGTTCACTCCCTACTGGAGCTCGGCTCGACAGTGGTTCTCTCTGCTGTTCGTCTCTTACCGCGCACCACTCACTTGTCCGCCGCGCCGCGTCGCCGTCCCCCGATTATCCGATCTTCGCACACGAAGCCAGTCGCTCGTCGCCCGCTATCGCTCGCCAAGGGGGTCACTCGGAATATTCACTTCGCAGGTCGGTCCTTTTTTTTTTTAATACGTCTCAATACCCGTACTGGTAAGGTCTCGTAGTCCTCCGAAGATTCGCGCGTCATCAGCGTCCCCCCGACTTAACACTCGAAGCCACGAGAACAATGGCCTCCTAGTTACGCCACTTCAGACAGTAAGGGACTCGGACTCCGTGGGATTGGAAGTGGCCCGCTAACGATGGGTCCATGTTCTGGTAGTGGGATGGGCGTTATCTGTGTCGCTTCCGCTCGGCTATCGCTCCGCTCTAGTCATCTACATCATCCTCATAACCCTTTTTTTTTTTTTTACAACTAGCCACCTAGCATAAAACTGGGAGAATTAATAAGCATAAAATGTTCGCCATCAAAACACCACGTTTGCAGACTACTTCTTCCCAGCGGAGAAATGGGCTACCGCCATGGCATCTGCCATGAAACTTTTTAATTTGCTGCTCCTGTTAGCATGATTCAGTCTATACTACCTGTTAGTTTACCGCGGGACTAGCCGACCTCAGCAGTAAAGCTGGATGCCCACCGGCTTTCGAAGCGAAGTATTCTGGGTTCGAGTCCCGGGTAAGCATCGTTGTAATATGGTATGTCTAACTATCATCAGTAAAAATTCGGAAATGTTCCTTATAAAGTGGGTATGGTTGGCTCGTTGGTAATAATGAAAATCACCTACGAACCAAACATAATCTGTACACAATGTCTCACATAAAACATATGTTTCATGAGAGAAGTTTAAATAATTTTAAATAATACCTCACTTATTTACTCAAATATTTTACCCCCAAAATGTGTTAAATGTGTTCGACGTATCGCTTGTTCTTAGTGTAGTTTGCTACTAGAAAAACGTCAAACAGTGGTCAAATTTATGTTTAAAAGTGCATTTTACCCGTGCATTTTACAAAAAGCATTTATGTGAAACGGGTTTGATGTCAAAACTACGTTTTATGAACAATTTTCTGTATATTTTAAAATTTCTGATTATTGCATGCATGTAGGCCAAAATATGGGCACTAAACATTATACAAGCACCGTAGATGACTTCCGTCGTTAACCCCGCGTGCAAAACTCTCGGACCGCCCCCCTCCCCCTTCCTCCCTGGATATTTCCTTGGGGGCTCCCCTTGCGAATCCTACAGATTCGCGCCCCTGCGTTTTAGTGAAGTTGCACCCGCAACGCGATGGATACAAAAAAAAAAACTTTCTAATAGGAAAATCTGTGGTGCCTGCGAATTTTTGTCGCACTGACGTCACGGATGTACGTCACTGGCCAGGAGATTATGTCGCGTTCGTCGCGCCGTTGTGATCCCGTCACGATTATCGTTTTCAGGACACGTGCCTGGACGCCATCTCGAGCCCTCGCTCCAAGAGACGACGCGACGAGGAGCTCGAAGGCGGCGGCCGGAGGACAGATGATGACGTCAGCAGCTTCTCGAGCGACACTCCCCCAGAGGTAAGAGAGCGACCGGGGGAGTCTCCACTGCTTGTACGTTCGTACTAGATTGTGTGTGTGTTTTCTTTTAAATGTGAAACTTCTTTGGGCGCTATAAGAGTAAAATTTCAAGGCCAAATCTTGCAAAGTTTTCGTGAAAAAATTGCTGCGAAACGTTTCTGACGCGAAAAGGACAGAGAATATGTACTTTGCCAAATATATATGAATAGAGCACTATGCTATATACGTTGCTGGGATCTTTTTCGTTGTCCTCTTTGTGCGATGATTCGTCTCCTGCCCAACAAAAATAAAACTGAGAGAGATAGACGAACGAAAGAATAAGAGAGTGTACGCATGTATTTGTTTCATATATATATATATATATATTCTATAGTCAGATCTTATAAATTCCTTGTTCAACCAGCAACGTAGAGAGCGCTTTTGAGACAGTCCCTGCATTTCCATACTTATAGCGCTACCTGATATGAATTTCATATTTTGTTAAGAGGTTTTAGGGGTTCGAATGGCAGAAATGTTTGAACAAACAGTAAACCGCGCAGTTTTTCTTTATGGTGTGAGTATTGCAACAATGAGTAATATTTATCGTTAATTAATATTTCTTAGAAAATAGTTCTCTCTCTCTCTCTCTCTCATAATTGCGAGTCAAGGTTTGAATTTCCAAATAAGTTTCACTTCTTTTACGTATACTGAGTTGCACGCGCTTTTTTTTTTACAGCCTTTTAGTGATTCAGCTATGGAGTTAGGAACTGTCAGGAGACTGCAAACTGTGACGTAGTTGGACATTTTTTAACCTGATAATCGCCATACTTTTGATAACGTATGAAGATGGTTAGTAAGATTTAATTCGAAACACCAGCGTTGAAATTCTGTTATTTTTTACATGAATATTTTTATTCCATTTACTATATAATTATATATATATATATATATAACCGTGGATTCAACGAAAAAATAGGGGTGTGTCAGTAGAGAGGAAAATTAGCCAATTTAACAATTTAACTCGCTGAAGCAATGCAAGCTCAGCGTGTTTACACTATGTAGTTTTTTTCCCAGCAAGTAGCCAGTAATCTCTCTAGATGCAATTGAGAATTGAGTCGCAAGGAATAAAATTTTTTCTGTCTTAGAATCGCTAGTATATTCGTGTCCGTGAAGCATTAGTTACACTTTTTACGTCTTAAAGTTTATTTTTGCAAAATAATGTTGTGACGGAACACTAGTTCAATGTTAAACAAATGCATCACTACCGATCGAAAAGATTTAGAAGTTGAGCAGAATGTCAGAATGTTTATAAATTGCTGTTTTGAATATTACTTTTTGCAGATGGTCTGTGGGCTAGTGTTTTTTTTTTTAAATAAATAATTTTTTTTGGGGAGGATGCAAATATTTGACACAGTCATGTAAGTGCCACTATAGATTATGATTCCCAGTGCGGAAGAAGACGCAAGCTGCACACAATTTTTTTTTTTCATAACCGAATGTGAGAAGTGCGTATTTAAAGTGCTTTAGAGTAAAAATCCGAAGCGCACGAAAGTTATCATACACGTATCTTCTTTCGGCAGCTTAAACTATTCACGGACGGTAACAGAAAAAATAATATTCCCATTCTTCCCCTTCCCCCCACCCTCATCCTCCGTGAATGGGCTGGGTCAATGACCTCCCACAACTCTAAGAGTTCGTGTTACAGACCCCGACGTTGTGTGTGTGTGTGTGTGTGTGTAGGTGTGTGTGTGTGTGTAGGTGTGTGTGTGTGTGTGTGTACATCCCTCGACGCGGCATATCTAGATGTTAATGGAGATGTTAATGACAAGAAGGACCTCTGCAGGGTTCGTAAAAAAATAAAATTAAAATAAGAGAGGAGGTTTAATACGAGTGAGTTGCCCTGGCCGGCCTCCGTGCGCGCGACTATTAAAAACTACTTAACACCGCAACGGATGTGGGATCGAAATGAAGCGACCGCGGGACCCCCTCGGCTCCCAAGGAAGCGACGTCGCGTCATTACCGAACAATCGAAGAGAAATGCGTCCAATAAATTGGTGTTTGATATTCGATTCATCGATTGTTCGAGCGGGAGCTCGAGTTCTCTTTGTGTGAGTTTCGTAGCTGTCCGTAGGGGAAGTCATAATTAAGATTCACTGACCCTCGATCAGTCTCCGAACACATCCGAAAGTCGGCGCTCACACGTGCAACTTTGCAGTCAGATTAAAAAAAAAAAAACGAGCTAGTCTTCAAGTATTCGCCAGAAATGTGTAACATCTAACGTTAGTATCGAGCAAATTCAAGTATTCTCATGTTGCAAACACACTTATAATACGTAACTCGGACCCGACATTTAACGTAGAATTATTTTAAATTATGCCAAGTGTGGTAAATATATACGCAAATTGTGTTTTCAACAACATTTTTTGACGCGAGTCACACGTAGTTTCCGCACTCGCCGCTAGGATTCACTGCTACGTCAACTATCGAACCATTCCAGTTGCATATCGAAAGGTTAAACTATATAATTAAACGGTTCCGATAAACGTGGAAAAGACTTGAAAAACTAAACTCGGATTTTGGACCTCATTTTCGAGAAGGAATTTTATTAAATTACTGCCCATCTGGTTAAAATTCATTAAACAGTTAATACTATAACGTTCCCGTATGTTTTTGTGAATTTTGGTTCTCGCAATCCGTCACAGACGGCAGCACTGTGGTAACACAGTTACGTTCCTTAAACTTCCGTTCCAGTCACGAAATTAGTTGTCCCAAATGTATACTGAGAGTTAAGATGTTACACATCTAAAATAATATTTTGAGAGAATTAATTTTTGTAGTAGGTACTCTAAATGACGTTTACCTAACCCAATCAAAATTTTATTTTAGTTACGATCACCTACACGTGAGATAATTTACCCTCAAAGAGTAAAAAATAAGAGCGATTTTTTTACAAGATCTTTATTTATTTAAAAGACCTAACCTACCTTTTAATTTAACAACAAGAAAAAAAATACCAAGATGCACGAACTTGAATTATTCGGGTGTCTTACTCGAGGTAAGTGAATCATTGATTTCTTCCGTGTGTAAGTCTTTTCATAATGGAATCGAGGATGTCATGGAATGCTGCATTTGATTAGGGCCATAGTACTTGCTTTTTTCAGTAGGTATCCGAGTTATTATGAAACACTTAACCTTCCTTTTATAATTATTCATGTCAGAACATTCCAAAACTCTTAATTTTTGTTTATCGATAAGAGTTTTGAGTTGCATTGGCACCCTGCATGAGTACAAAGTTGAACAAACGCAGACTTAATGGATAATATACAATCATACACGAATGTACACGCATGGCATACTGGAATAAATGTGTTCTCAACAGTATTTATTTAAAAATAGAAGAAAGTTACAATTTATAACAAAGAACTTACCAGATAACACTTGACATCGAAACAAAACTGTTTCACTTCGACATGCTTCTCAATTCTTACAAAGGTGGGGAGGATAGAGAAAGAAGGAGGGAGAGAACATTTCTTGGGTTAGCACATAAACCGTCACTCCTGTATTTTAGAAGAGTTTCTTTGTTTATTACAGACGTGTATCACTTCCGGGTTGTTCGTTTATTTTAGGAACATTCACATTTTCCTTTCTTATTTAAGTGGACGTCTACTGCTTCTTTTAAACACAATGTTCGATTTTGTCGTGTCAATATTTTAGGATACTATTGTAAACCTTACTAAAACTATTGTTTTAAACATAGGCTTGCTTTATGGTAGAATATGTGTAAGCTTTGAGTTGTCCTTTTCGTACGCTAGTTTTAAAACAGAGGTGCCCACAAGGGGGGGGTAACGACTGCGTCGTTAAAATTTCAGGGGGGGGGGGGGTTAAAATACGAGAAAAATGTATATATTATTTACATAATTATAGCTTCTAATGTGAAAATACGTTTCTGGTGCTTTGATAATTGAAAGGGATCTTGTAAATCAAATTGGCAACCCCGCACTTTCCTCAACAAAAGCAGTTTGGCATGTGTCGGTTCAGGATGGAAATATTACCTGATATGAACAAAATTATTATTAGAAAATCAGTTTAAATTAATGCAAAATGTGATAAAATATAATACTAAAAAAGTATAATATTATAAAATAATTGAGTAAATCATTGTAAAAATGGCATAAAAAATTGGGGGGGGGGGGGCGCATCATTAGGTTAGGAGGGGGGGGGATTCAAAGTGTTTGGGGGGGTGGGCACCTCTGTTTAAAATCATAATTTTTAGTATTTATTACTCTTTTTAGGTAGGCTAGTGTTAGTGATATCTTTACATGCTTAGACTACTTTTAACCTGTGATTTGGATATTTCAAACCAACCACAATTTATTTTACATTCTTATACATTTCTTGTTGTATAACACTAAGTTAATGCATAACTTTAGCGTTTTATAACTTGCTGGTTTTTAAAACACCTATGATAAATTGTCAAAATAACAAGTAATATTTGAACAATCCGAGAAATATATGTTATGCCAATGTTAAAAGAAAAAACTAGAACATTTACTAATGCATGCTGGGAGCCGCACTGACTCACCTCTTGCGCACTTCAGACACGGTAACGTGAAGTACTTCAACGATGAAACTTAGCCCACCGATGACGTAACCAGTGATAAGCACTGCGGCAGCGCCCCGGAAATAACGCAGGCGGCTATAGAACTCGTGTTTTGTCAAAGAAGAATCTTCCCGTTGGTACTTTTTTTCCAATTTTACTGCGTACCCTGTCTCGATTGCTCTGACGATGATGACGTTCATCTTCTCTGTCAAGGGCGAACACCTCTCCACTACCATCACGTGAGGCAAGCCTATCAGACATTCACTCAGGATGTGGACATCAGATCCTTCACGAAAGGTATTCCTCATGTTGTAGATCAGGGTCTTCCGTAAGAACATAATCGATGATTTCTTGTTCTTAGAAACTAATTCAAGTTCTTGAGCTACGCCGCCGTCGTTTGTGATGAACCTCTCTATAATTTGTTTTGCAACTTTATCTTCGGGGTACGATGAGTTGAAGAATTTCTGTCCGTCTTTTGTGCCCATAATCGGCAAGCCAGTTTCCAGTAAGTCAGTCACAGTGTTTATCTTTTCGCGGTAAACAGGGGCTGTTATTAAGCTGCTGAAAGTAGTCAAGTAGGCTGTGCAAATAACGACCGAGCAGAATCTCCATTGGCTAATGAAATATCGAATTGGAATCGAAATTGGCTCTCGATTCATCGAGTTTCCCAGAAGCGATGAGAAAATGTAGATGATTGTGAAAGAGGAGTCTTTGAAGGTATCCCTGTCCTTGTTTGCTATAGGTAAATACTTGGCTACGTACCACGTGGCAGCGGTCGTAAAGAAGAAGGCAAGAAAGATGTGCAACCAGGTTAAACTTCGGAACTCTGTTGTCAAAACATACCAGTATGCTTGATGCTGCTCATAAAATATCGGGACTGCAAATGTCAGGCATTCGCTCTCGAAACTGACAGTGTAGTCAACAACGTAAGAATCTAAGTAGATAGGAAAGAGGTTCCCAAATCCTATCTGGCTGCGTCCACTGTAGACGTCTAGTATCATGGCGAAAACCACCCCATTGTGCAAGTCTTTCGAGGATGGTAGTATTTTGAACTCCGGCTGGAAATTCATTTCGTTTGCGATCAGCTTCAGCAAATTCCCTTCCGTTCCACTTACGGTCGCATTTCGCTCATTCACTTCGACATCTGGCGGTGTGTTAAGTGTCGTTACTTGCAGACGTAGCCCATGGAGGTTCTTCATATTTGTAGGTAACAAATCCAAGCCCTTCTGGAAAGTCTTATTTTTTGACAGCCAAGTATCGACCCTCATTGGAATCGACCTATTTTCACACGGATGTGAACAAAATGGGAAATAACCATAAACTCCAATATCTCCATTTATCTCTGATTTTGTGATTACAACATGCAGCAGAAACAGATTAAAAGCCTCTTGGAATATTGCTTCCATATCTGAATGATGCTCCGACCCGCATCCGAGCACCACGATTACGAGTGGGTTGCAGAAGGCGTATTTTACTGTTTTTAACAGATAATAGCTTGATGAATTCATGAAAATCAAAACTGGCTCGGATCGATACAGTGGGTGCCCTGAAGTTGCTTTGTGATTGAAGGTACGTCCCTGTAAAGTAGTTATTGTTATTGACATGTTTTCTGTTTTTAGCAATGCATTATAATGACTGGAGTTGCAATTGTTGGTGTACACAAAATGAACTGCCTGCTTTCTGGTAATGAATGGCTTCAGAATGTCTTGTACACAATTTAACTTACTGTAATCTTCTTCGTCGAGAACGTCATCAGCTAACGGTAACTTTTTTGATGATATTCCTTCTCCAAGGAGGATACTATTAAAAATAACAAGACAAAATACGCGCTTCAGACACATATATTTCAGCTGCTTGCAATATTCCGTGTAGTAACTTTCTGTGTACTGAGACTCGAATACATTTATATACACAGCAAAAAATTCTAAGTCACGAACTATTGACTGGTTTTCTGACAGGTGAAAAATTCCATCCAATCCTTCAAGAACGACATCGTAGTGAGAAAAAACGTTTTCTTCTATTGATCTCATATCGCACATGATCGAAGATAAAACTGAATAGATCATCCAACAAAGTGTCCGGATATTTGATTGGAAAAATATTTTAAATTATTTTTATTTTTTATGATTTTAGTTTACCATATGTAATGATATTATTAATGTTTTCTTATGTAGTTAAGTGAATAAAAGTAATGATTAAGTAAAATCTACATTTAAATTTAAGGGGAAAAATTAACATATTGAATCATCCGAGGAAACATCACTGGATATCTGATTTATTTAATACCGCTTTGCATTGAAATTTATTTGAAAACCATAAGTTTGTATGTATAGGGTTTCGTTTGATATTATGTGATATGTCATATGTGCCTCGTATGTCAGTAGGAAAAAGGGTTTTTAAAAATATCTTAAGACTGAGAGCGTTATTTTGTCATAGACCACTGTTAAATCAATGCAGAATCTTTTGTATTATGCACTATAACTACCTGCGCTTCACTCTTCTTTGCAATGCTATATTTTTGAAATAATACCTAATAAGAAACTTAAGGCGTTGTTATTTTTGATTTTAGATTATCTGTCTAAGTAGCAAACATTTTTGTACTTAAGTACTAATTTCTTATAAATAAGATACAGTTAAGTGATTGAATGGTGTACGGTTAACAAAGTATGTGCAAATTCTCGCTAAAGTAAATTTTCTTAGTGCTTTTTCAGGAAAGTACGCAAGGAGGGGGGGGGGGGGATAAAACCCCCAAATCCTAAAAAATCTTTCATTCCCACCAACAAATAGTAAGAATTTATAATCAAACAGTGGGAAAAGTGGTTCTGTCTCCTCCCACCAAACCGTAAATGAAAGTCTGTGTACGCAAATGCTTTTAATAATCCTGTGAGTGATAGGTATATCACCTAGGGCTTAAATAAAGCAAATGTTTGTGAATATCGATCGTTTGGAATTTTTTATGAACACAATTAAAATTATCAAGCAAAAATTTTAATACAAATCGTGTACTCCTCCAAATAAATCTGCTGCATATTTTTTAATTATAAAAATAATGAATCGCTGGAATCACGTAAATTCTAAAAACATTTTTCAGTTTAGTTTTTGAAGTGAAACTTCTATACAGCTAGTAGGTAAATTAGAGTGATGACCTATCAGAGCAACGAAAAACAAAAATTGCAACGCTCAAGAATCGGGCGCTCGATTTTTTTTTTTGGGGGGGGGGGGGGGGGGGGAAGTGGGAATATCGAATAAATCAGTGAGTCAGATAAACTGTAAGAATCTTTGCGGAATTTCCGTCACCATATTTTTCACTATTGTGAACGTAGGTACGGTGTAAATCTTCATTGTGTACTTTAGCGATGTTTATTTCATGTATAAATTTTCTGTTATAAAATTTACTTGTCAAATAAAGAATACACGGATGGCAGTAGTGCTCAACGGCATGTTTACATTATTGCACACTTACTTGCGCACTAGCATTCTTGAACACTCGCAGATTTGTTCACTCGTATAGGTACAGTGTAAGTTTTAGTGGTTTAACGATGTAGTCAGTTACAATATTCAGTAAGATTCCATTGCTCGCAGCATGAAACTATTTCGTAGGGCATATTATTTTGCGTAGATACGTTTTGTTGGTACTATCACATATATGCATACGCTAATAAGTACATACTTGTGCCTGTTATCCAGCTTTGCCAAAAATTAATTTAAGCAAAATAAAAACATCTCTAGTACAAAATTACATACAGCTCAGTCAAGGATGCAACAAATTCAAGATAATGAAATAACTTCGAAATCAGAGCAGAAAGAAAAAAAAATACTATCAACTGGGACACATGCTCACAATCACAAATACGAAAACGAACGGCACTCAAATAGGAAGTTCATGCGACTGATGCCACACATGCCTTATAAGGTCCAAAAGAATATATGCGAGTTATCCATGAAAACAATCCAAGGCGATCCGGTTTCGATTCCCGGCGGGGTATAAACCAGGTATTTCGCAAGTAGAAAATGTGGTGGACGTTGCCTGTGCCTGTGTGGTTACCTCGGGGTGTTCCAATTTCCTCAAAATAATACACTCCGTCAATGTCCCATTATGAATTCTTGTTTTACTGTTCACAGTGCCTTCAAACATTTTTTTATGTTATGTATTTTTCAAAAAAAATTTGTCTCAGCAGTTTTTTCCCCAGTGAACATCACACAGCTCGACCGTTGTTATAACACTAAAATATGTCGTCAATTTTCTTTTTCTTTTAACAATTGAAGTAGTTTCAAGGAAATTAATTTTAATATTTTATGATCTTCAAGTAAGTTCACAATCCTTTCTAGAGTTTACTTAAGTGCTATTTCTTCTCGATGTAGATAGAGTAGGTGATGTGGTCCTGAAAAAAAAAGTTATTGACAGGTTTTGCAGTCTTTTATCATCTTGATCTTTTGGATGGTTCTCGATCGTTTATATATTTTTCTTAAGCCTGAGTTCTTTTTCTTTTCCTGATAACGCATTTCTATTATTTAACAGTAGCAGCATCACGTTACAACTATCTACATTGCAGTAAATTAAAGTAAAAGTTAGTTAATATACTTTTAAAGTTAAAATAACTTTTTATAAAATTTAGTGAGTACTTTGAAATGACAGCAACAGAGAATCACACAATTCCATGACATATACTAAACTATTACTTGTACGCGTTTATAAATGTATTTTAAGAGTATTTAAAAAAAAATCTTATTGTGGCTAAAGCTCAAATAACGAGACATAAAAAAAACAGTTCACTGCTTTAAGTTAATTCACATCACAGTATATTCTTTCGTTGTCTTTACTACATGGAAAATATTGCTCGATAAAATTGTTGTCCTAATGCGAACGAATTACAGGTCTACTTCCGGAGTATGTGTAAACATCAGGTGTTTTACGAGCTTATGCTGGAGTTGAAAGCGTTTTGAAAGGTAAATAAATGTATATTCGTGAGATTTTACCACGTTATGAATGTTGTAACACGGTTTTGTAGCCTCTTGTGTTTACAGTTTCCAAACAGCTTTCGTGTTAAAGTTAATGCGTGTACAGAACTGTCAGCTAATAAAACAATGGACTCATTGATGCCGTATATCACGTTAAGCTAATTACTTTTCATGGAGAGAATTTCTTTCCGCATTAAACTTAATGCTGGCTGTTTTCATTGCGTTGCTAGTTATACGCTTTTGGGTATACTTCAGTCAAAATATATTTATTTTTGCCGCCATCAAAAAAGTGATATTTATTTTTAGAAATACATTTGTTATCAAAAATGATTCAAACATTAATGACTTGAGCGCATTTCGGGAAATAACTGAAATAAATGTTAACATTAAACAACGGAAAATATAAAAAAAAGTAAGCTAGTATTTCATCAGTGATGTGTAACAAACCTAACATTGGTAACACGCAAATTCATGTGTTCTCATGTTTTTATGTTACAAATAAACTTATAATACGAAACTTGTACACAAGATAAAAAAAATATATATATTAAATTAATGCTGAGCGTTATGAATGTAATGATCAATAAAATATTTGCTTTTCAAAAACATACCAAAATTTCTAGAAGAGAATCACACACATACTTTCTAGGCCACCGCTAGAATTCGCTGCCTGAATCGTAAACTCTGCTTGCCACCATTACGATAAAAAACGGAAACTTTAAACTATTAGGAAGGGCTCTGATAAAAGCTAAATACTTAAAAAAAAATCCTAATCCATGCTTTGGACCAGATTTCCTACAAGAAATTTTATTAAAATACTGTCCATATTGTTAACATTCACTAAACAGTTAATAGTATCCTAAAGTTTCCACACACGTTAGAAGTTATACTTCTATAGCATGACTACAATATTAACCTGAGACATTTTTAAACACACAATATAACACAAAGTATATTATGTTTGTAATTTTGTTTTTGCTTAAACGACTGAAATCAGTCTGTAAATACTTCCTGAAAACCAACCTGTTCTTTATTGAGCTGATTCAACATTATTATATAATATTATTATATTATAATGTTGTTAAAATTTCAATATTTTAACCACGTTCCCTGAGGCTAAAGCGCGTGATCTACTGCTGTATCACTAAGCCTATTGGGAATTTATAAGGAGAATATGTATATTATCATTGTAATGCCAGTTTTCTTTCGTATTTTAAAACTGGAAATTACTTTTTACTATGACTATTTTAGTTCACCTAATATAATTCGGGGTAGTTTCACTATCATAAAGTTTAATTTGGTACACCAATACATTTGGTACTACACCTAATGTTTAATAAAATGACAATATACGGGTTTATGTTGCTACACTTGGGTACGCCATCTTTGTTACACGTTTCAGTTCCATTTTTACGAAATCACTCCTACTAAATGCCGTATACCTGGAGCTAAGATGCTTACACGTCAGAAATATCTAGATTATAATATTTAGTTGAAATGTTTGTATTGCCATGACTTATCCTCCGAGAAATTTTTAAAAATAAAAATTGGTCATATTCTTGGAAATTATTGCGCGTCTAGGGCTGTTATCACTATGTTGTTGGAGCGCGAAAATAAAATTCCTCATCACTATCACAGTTCCGTTGAATCTTACAGGAACCTGAGTTAGTCATCTACAATCAGCGGGGAAAAAAAGTGTAACTGTGGAATAGGTCTTCTCCTTTTCTTATTCGATCATTATAAACAGCAAGCAAGATAGCTTCCCGTAAAAAAAAAGCACTGAGAATTATTGAGATTCACGCATTATGCACTATGATCAGCCATTCGATTGAATTATACATTGGTATTTTTTTCATTTACGATGCATGCATTTGTTGTAAAACATTTTACGTATAATCTTTGTCAAGTAACTTGTTTCAGTTTGACACTTCTCGAAAGCAATTCCAATGGTCTACGAATCCTTCTCCGACTGTTTTTTCTGTTTTTAAACATCTCCGAGAGGTTTTCAATGTTCACAAACAAATAGCATGATACTTTGCATACGGCAGTCAGGAAATGAATACCACTGTACCTACTCTCAATAACTGTCAAGTATGAGACAATTTACAAGACACTTTAATTTTTCCTTTTTTTTTTTTTTTTTAAATGAGCACAATCACTGCACTCAGCCACTGAGTGAATAACCAAGACACTAACTTTCCGAATCAACACGTCCCATTGGGAACATGTCACAAAATTACAATATTCAAACTATTTTTTTCTCTCTCTCAAAAATACTGATCACCTTCATGTTCCCAATGTAGTAAAAGCAATACATTCGTACTTAGTATAAATCAGTTCTGTAATCACACACAAAATATAAATACATACTTAACCACACCACAATTAAAAAGATTTTTCCATCCTACAGTCTTAAAATTACTGAAAACAATGCTATTTCATTATTAAATTCCCGTCATAGAAAAACTGATTATAAATAAATATAAGACACTAAAAATCTATTTTTTTCATTGATAAAATAAATATTTTTTTCTTCTGTACAACACAGACGATCAAATTGATTTACTTTATTTAATTTAAGACAGTAGGCTAAATAATGGCGAATGAGAAGGGATGGGTGTATCTAAAAACGTAACCTATCTAATCTTACAATTTAAAATGACAAACACGTTCATGTCATACTTGGATTTCAATCCTCGTATTGAAGTTAGAGTTTCAATAATATTCACTACGGAGGCATTCCACGTACAAGTGAACGTTATTTCTCAGTGGATGACGACTTTAGTGATAATAATTAATTATGCACAGATAAAAACTTAGCAAGTTGCCAATTATATTTCAACCATGAAATCACCTAACTGTCCGTGTGTAGGTGAGTGTGTGTATGTATATGTGTGTGTGTTCGCATGAGTTATTTTATTTTATGAAAATTTATATCCAGTAAGTTTTCTGCATATCGATTTGAATATTGTATGACTGGTAACTTTTTTTTTGCAAACACTAGCACTTTACTTTGGTTTATATGAATAACCTGTTAACTATACCTAGAATCAGGAAGAAAAACCGTGTAAAACTTTCTAATTTTGATTCTGTGTATCAACAAGCAATTTTGTGCTTGAGGAATATGAACTTATTTCCCCATTGTTTATCAAATTGTATTTTAATTTTATAATAAGCCATTTTAAATATCTTAAGTATTTATTAAAATTTCAAACTTTTTCAACAAAAACGATTTCCTATAAGATAAGTACAGTTAGCGGTGACAACATAAGAGATGTGTTATTTATTACCTTTTAAGATCTCCATTTTTCTTTTTTTTTCTCGTGAGCCCTAGCAACCAAAGTATTAGCCCACGGAATTCATACATCAGAAATGAATGTCGTGAGGCGAACGGGATGAAATGTACACACGGAATGATTTATTTTGAGGAAATGACGAGTGGGAATCAGAAACTACCTTCGCGAGTTGCCCCGAGGGCAGAGGAAACAAAAGAGAGAGAGCAAGTCGGTTTTTAATGAGACAGGTGTCGGGACCGTGATGAAAAAGCGGTCGTTCGTTTCGGGATGTTCACGTCAGCTCCGTAACGGTAGCTGACGCTCGGAACAACAGACGCGTATCACGGTAATATCGAACTGACGCAACATCTCTCTCGTCCTTGCCGACTTTGACCTCTATGCACGACCCCTGGCGGGTGATTGAAACGTTGCCATTAGGGCATTAGGACGCTGTTAGGGACCGAGCGACGGAGATGGATCCAACTGCGGAGAAGTTAAATCCAACACGCGCGCATGAGTTATGCCGTGATCACGCGAATATTAATTACAGCGCTAATTAGGTTCCCAGCCACTACCGCTGCCGCGCGCGTACCCCGGCAGTGATGCAATCAAACGTGACAACACAGCAAATTAGTCGTGATCGCAGAGTCGAACGAACTTCCAAAATGTTAACGAGCAAACGAAACCAATTACTGATTTCCCTTTCGCCCCACAACACAACCGTTGCGAACAAATGAGTAGCGATACTCGATAATTTTTCAATTTGTCGTGTTCAGTCGTGTTCAAAATCATTTCGAACCAATCTGCTGCGAACATACATACTTTACTGCTGTACGTACTTAAAAAAGCGCCACTTGTTTAAAATTGTATAGGCTATAACATAAAATTTTAATTATTTATGGTTTCATTTATTTACACGAACATGAGAATGAAAATAAAAAGGTAAAATTTTGATGTGTGAATGAGTAAACAATTCAACCATAATTTTAATTGTAAACCACATTTTTATAAAACCCTGTGCATATGTAGTAGAATAACAGCCGAGGTTTAGCGAATAGCTAAATTTTTTTACGTGGAACAAAATATGGAAACAGCATTAATATACATTAATTTTTACATAACTTTAATTTAATTTAAATCAAAACTTCATAGGATAAATGACAGGACATTATATTATAAATTACCGGAAGTTTATTAGTTATGCGCTAAGCGGCTAAGCCAAGAATCAACAGCTAAAAACATCCAAGTAAATAATTATTTAAAATATGCGATAAAATGTATTCCTAATAAAATTATATTTTCAGATTTTGATGTTAACATATCGTTTGAAAACAAGTATTTCTTTTTTTTTAATGTATAGACTTTATTTTGATATGTATGTTCATGTAAAATCAAACACAAGACATTGCATACAAACATAAACGTGACGCACAAATAGTGAAATGAACGAGCTAAGTCACAGCATGAACATGATGTAAAATATTACAGGATTCATTGTGTGGTTAAACGGTTGTTTCATAAGTATCAGGCGTTGTATATTTAGCATTACTTAAAAAATATTTCCTCTTTTACCGAGACCGCGCAAAGGACAATTGCCCTGCAAAATAAGTCGACGGACTTAACTAATTGTGAAATTATTTTAATGTAACGGCGATAACGAGTTTGCCGGAAATGGCGTAGGTCTCTTTTTCAACAGCAATTCGCTCAGCAACAAAATAAATCGCTCACGAATCAAAAATGCCTTTCTTCGAAGGAACTGTTTCTAACCTCGGGGAGGCGCTCCGTTTGTATTCATTCGGCGTTTCCAAATTAGAGTTTGGGACGAGATGGAAGGGTAATAAACCCAACCCCCCCCCCCCCCCTCCTCTGCCCCAGAAAACTCCTTCACGACGCGATCAATCATGGGCAGATCGCCGGACGCGCGTGTAATCCTGATATTGGCCGCGGCGGATGTCTGCGCGCCGGTCGCTCATCCGCCGACGTCCCGACGCCCTAACGACGTCCGCGATCGCCCTCATTACTCCCCCCAGCCGCCGCCGCCACCACCACCACCCCTTTAATACAGGCTTGCCAACTTCCCTCTTTTGTTGTTGCGATGCGCGCGCACATCGTTATATACCCACCCCCTCCCCGCCTCTCTTCTTCATCCAAAAACGATCGGTGAAGAGAAAAAAAAAATTTGAAGAGTCATCTCTCCAGGCTCGTCAGTCTAGTCGCAACGGACGCGTCGTGTGCGCGCGTTCGCAACCACCGTACTTTCTCCGTGGGCGCCTTTGCGCCGCCAAATGGGGGATCACGCCCCGCCATCTTGGAAGTTTTCCATCTCTGTTGCTATAATTCGAATTTTGAACTTCCCAATATTTTTTTTTGGCGCGTCAAGGCATAAATCATATCTCCCAGTCCTTCTGTACCTTGTTGCGATCACATACATATTGACTAACAGGCTCTGGTCTATAAGCGCCGCGAGGAAATAACTGATCATTTCACGCGGGCGACTGCAACTGTCATAATTGCACCAGTACACAAGTTAATAATGAATTTACTAACAGGTAGTCAAAGCGCAGACCTATGCCATGTTCAAACCAAAATGTTTAGCACGGGAGCTTTACTCCAGGCGGTATCAAAATATTTTAAATAGCAAGATAGTGAGGCCTAATCCTCTTTAACTATGATACGTGACGAACGGACGTGTTGCATTACTCTTGGAGAATGCACAAACTCCGGGAGCTATGTAGTTTTACGAGGTCTTTCCACGAAGAGGAAAATGAAACATCTTGAAAGCTACCTACGTACGACGTCACCACAAAGTCAGTTCTGATGAAAGCTGGAGCGTACGCATGATTTCATTTCGGATGAAGGTGGACTCTTGTTGAGGGGGGGGGGGGGGGCAGCCGTAGAACCACTTTGCCCGCTGTTTGCTTTCAATTTCTTTCCATTTGTTGGTGGGAATCAGGGGTGCAAATCTTTAGGATTCGCAAGGGGGTTGGGGGCCGCGGAAATTCACTATTGTGGAGGGGGGGGGGGGGATATTCGCAGGGGGTCCTCCGCGTGGCCCGAGAGTTTTGCGCTTGGGGTTTTAACCGACACAAGGTGCTTGTATGATGTATACTGCCCATATTTTGGCCTTGATGCATGAAACAGGCAGAAAACTTTTAAATATACAGAAAGTTTTCCATAAAATATAGTTTTGACATCTGTTAACCCGCAGTCACGATTTTGCAAGCACAGGAGGGCGAGAGGCTTCTTAATTCCAGGGGGGGGGGCACTTGCCCCTCCCCCTGGATCAAAGCCCACGATGGGATAATAGATTTTTTTAAGGATTTCATCTGCCCCCCTTCCCTGGTGTAGCCCATGGATGACAGCGGTATTCCTCACCTACGTCTTCCATTTCATTATTTATCTTCTTCGAAACACATCTGGTAGTACAAACATAATGAACTTACACATATTTTTCTTGGTAATAATGTAGATGTAATGGCTCTATGCAATAATTTTTTCTTAGAATAGACGTCTACATAAAAAAAAACATTATGTACTTACCTTTCCTCGGGTTTCTAGTCTTTTTAGCACAGACGGGTTCATTTCAAGTTTATATATTTTTTTTATCAATTAAGTGAGTGAAACGTAATTCTATGATTTTGTTACAACTGGCATCAAGGAAACATCTAGTCATTTATTGTGTCCCATCATGCACACTAATGAATCGGAATTATTTCCAGACATGAATTGGACTGTTCCGAGGCGGATGCTGACTTAGCATTGTGTTATAATAGGTACAGCCACAGACAGTTGAACAACATCAGCACATTTCGTTTGCACTTTGGGATGGCAAACCTTTGAAAATAAAATCACAGCTCATGACTGCGAAAAGGTTTGCTGGCTCAAATGAAATTAAGTTGACAGCTAGCAAAAAAGAAGTGGCATATCGCAACATTTCAATAAAGGGGTTCGGCTTGGTAGCGCCTTAAGTGTTTTGGTTTTACTCAACTGAATAAAAAGTAACATTATGTATAAACATTTAAGGTTATAAAACTTGAGAGTTTCACGCGATTGGCATATGGATTAAGACATTAATAGTCACATGGATCACCTCGGTGACTATTTTAAACTGTATAAAAAGGAAACGAGAAACCTACTATTCATCGACTTCAAGACACGCGCCTGAATAAACTGCGTTTGTGCATTTTCAGTTTTTTTTATGTTTAAAATCTTAGCCCTCGGCATACCTACGACATTTGGTAGAATTAATTTCGTGAATGTGACGGAGTCAAGCAACTGAAATATGTAACAGACGGTGCTGCTGTCTATGACTGATGGTGCGAACCGAATGAATGGATTTTAACAATATGGGCAGAGTTTTAATAAAGTTCATTGTTGAAAATCAATCCAATGCTGGTGATTAGATTTTAATCTCTCTCTGCGAATCGAATGATTATATAGTCGACGTAGGTGCTCCGGCAGCGAATTATAGCGGCGGGTGCGTAAACTACGTGTGATTAGCTTCAAGAAATGTATTTGAAAACAAAATTTTCGTATATTTATCACGCGCGGCATTATTTGAAAGAATTCTACGTTAAATTTCGTGCAGAATTTCGCATTAAAAGTTTATTTTTAACATGAGCAACGTGAGAACACATAGTTTGCTCGTTAACTAGGCTAGATGTTTACACATCACTGGCGAGTAATGAAGACTCGCTAACGTTTTTTTTTGTTTTCGTTGCAATTATTTAATCACCAACGAACTAACTTTTGAATTACTTTATCGACGAATTTAACATACTTTTTTTCCCTTATGTTAACAATTAACTGACTATGTGACAAGTCAATAAATCAAGACACATAAAAATATACACCCACGCAATATTTATGGGTAGAGACCCGTAAAATTTGCGGGTTCAATGACCTCCAGGATAGACTCCAATATCCTCTACACACTCGGGCAAATGACAACTGTTCATTGGCTGCTGACTTGTGAGTCGTCTCGACTGGGTGGCATGTGATTCGACACTTCTATGAGTGAGGGTCTCTAATTGGCCCTCAGTCCTACAGATTAACAGTGAACCAATGACAGAAGCAAAACTAAGGTATAATTATTTGAATTTTAGCATAACACGAAATGAACCCGCGAATTCTCCAGGTCTCTATTTATGGGATACGAACGAGGCACTCTTCCCACCAAGAGCTGGCGTTCATCCAGTTGCGCTACGAAAGTCGACCTGTGAGTGATTCCTCTTCCAGATCAGTGCCCTCGTGGTTGCTGTGTTTAAAGCCAAAGTAAAAAAGTAAATGAATGGGAATGAAAGGAAAATGCCTGTTCTGTTCTTGGACTATTTCGCGGGGCGGTTGCCGGGTTTGCAATCCGCGGACGACCGAGATAAATGAAAGGCCACTTAAAAGAAATATAAATAAACCCGAGTGATGCGCGCTCGCCTCGTGAGACTACCGAAACTTCCCTTTTCTCACGCTTGAAAACGATAATAAATTCGGTAGATTAGTTGGGGCATAAATCTCGCGTGAAACGGCTGGACGGATGCGACGGCCCACGTATTCCATTACGTAGGAAAGTGTTGTTGTTAATGCCCCTCGCTAAATGGCATTAATACGCTGTGGAAATAAATTCGTTTAGTGACATACACAAATCTTAGCAAATTTTTTAAAAATTTTTTTGCTATGTAATTATTAATAAACGAGTACAGTTTATGTTAATTATCACACATTATTATTTAACAAAACCGAAATGCATCACAAGTCTCAGGTAAATTATACAGAAAAAAAGTTCCGTACTTTTACAAAAAGATTCCTCTGGAAACCAGTTGCCAATAACTAGTTTTACTACAAGAAAGATATTGTAACTTTGTAAAACACATGGCTACGGTTATTTTCACACGTATGAGATACGCTTTTCGAGACAGTACCGATTATTCACTACGAAATTTGGCCGCATAATTTTAGCTTTAAATTGATGTTTCATTAAAGCATAATATTTTAGACCATATAAATGATAATAATCGAATATTCAACAGTTTTACTAATTTGTTGCACCATTCTTACTTATGTGCGCAATTAATACAGGGAATTTATTCAGGGAACTGTTTACAAATAACTGTAACTATTGGAGGGGGAGCTGAATTGTTGCCCGCTGGATGGGCAGCCCTTCAGGATTTTTCTGGCAATGGTTTGTTTGTACAGCGACTGGAAGGGCAGCCCATCCAATTTCTGAAAACATGTTTCTTTAAGTGTTTAAATAATCCTGAAAACTTGCCCCTTGGAAGGGCAGCCCATCAGGATTTTTCTTACAGTAGTGTTTTTGAAAGGTTGTCTGAATTGTTGCCCCTTGGATGGGCAGCCCATCAGGATTTTTCTGACAGTGGTGTTTTTGAAAGGTTGTCTGAATTGTTGCCCATTGGATGTGCAGCCTATCAGGATTTTTCTGACAGTGGTGTTTTTGAAAGGTTGTCTGAATTGTTGCCCGTTGGATGGGCAGCCCATCAGGATTTTTCTGACAGTGGTGTTTTTGAAAGCTTGTCTGAATTGTTGCCCCTTGGATGGACAACCCTTCAGGATTTTTCTGACAGTGGTTAGGTAAGGTTAGGTTAGGTTAGGTTAGGTTAGGTTAGGTTAGGTTAGGTTAGATTAGGTTAGGTTAGGTTAGGTCACTTTACAAACTAACCACTGTCAGAAAAATCCTGAAGGGCTGCCCATCCAAGGGGCAACAATTCAGACAAACTTTCAAAAACACCACTGTCAGAAAAATCCTGATGGGCTGCAAATCCAACGGGCAACAATTCAGACAACCTTTCAAAAACACCACTGTCAGAAAAATCCTGATGGGCTGCCCTTCCAAGGGGCAACAATTCAGACAACCTTTCAAAAACACTACTGTTAGAAAAATCCTGATGGGCTGCCCATCCAAGGGGCAAGTTTTCAGGATTATTTAAACTCTTAAAGGAGCGTGTTTTCAGAAATTGGATGGGCTGCCCTTCCAGTCTCTGTACAAATAAACCACTGTCAGAAAAATCCTGAAGGGCTGCCCTTTCAATGGGCAACAATTCAGTCGCCCCCTATTTGAGGTTCTGGGACGACACAAAGCATAAATTCCCGGGTAATAATTCGTATCCCGTATAAAGGCGAATTCTATTTTATAGTGATACAGTTTTTTTCATGTAAATGTATTAATGTACAACTATCTATAATGTTACTTAAATATTTCTGTTCCATAAAAAAATACAATGTACAATAAATAACGTGTTAAATACACATATGGATGTATACGTGAAAAAACACCTATATACAATAACTGTTAGTAGATTAATGTTCAATTTTTATAACTTCATTATTGTTTTAAATGCAATTACGTCATTGTAAAAGTACACAAATTTCGTCAGAGTAAATTTACAATGACTTAATACGCTCTGTAATCATACATATGAATATAAACCAAATCTCATTATTTTCACATAAGCCTACTGTTTGTATAGCATTCGTTGAACTCATTTTTATGCTATTGCTATTGCCATTAATCCGTAAATTGTATATTATGGTATAGTCGATAGGTAATGAAAAAAGACTGACATTGTAGATTCGATACTTTTCCAGTTCACTCAGTTGAATTGGTAGTTTATTAATTAAATATAATTACAATAAAATAGCCTTAAAGTACACATCGTGGATAACTCTACATAAACTACAAAAGATAATACTTTTTTGAAGATGCATAACTTTACATTTAACACATTAATAGTTTGTGTAAATTTACTAAATATTGCATTAAAATAAACTGGAACTAGCAGTAAATTTGAAATGCATTATGTATATAAGTAAATTAACTTACCATAGAGTAAAAATACACCAATAACTATAAAAAAATTATCAACATATATTATTTGTACTTCTACACTTTTAATAGTATTTTTCCTTAAACATAAATTTAAGGAAAAAAACAAACAAATATACTTTTAGGTGTCGAAATACTCAACTAAGGTGGATCTTAGTGCTGCCACATTCATTACATAATATTTTACAGATTAGCGTAGGTAACGATGACAGCGTAAACCGTTTATACATATGGCACCATTTTGACTGCCAAATCCTGGCGACGACGTCGAGCAAAAACGACGTACACTCGTGCAAAGTGCAAAATCAATCTTAGTCAGAACACAGTAGCTTAGCGCGTAATAAAGTATGAATGTGTGTTGTTGTCACGCCTAGCGTGTATTCTTCCCAGAAGATACTTGACGGCATTTTTATCGTAATGCAACAGGCACCATTTACTTTACTATGGGGAAAATAATGAAGCTAATTAACTTACACGAGAATGTAATATTAACTCGCGTAGTTATGGAAAATTTGAATGCCAAAAAAAATTAATATTTTTTTTGTTTTCGTTTATGATAAATTTCATGCGATTAATAAGGATAGTACTTAGTTATTTTAAGTTTTAATATTATTCAACTTGAATATAGAATAAGTGTGGATTTTATTACGATTATGATTATTCGGTTAGCAGCTCAGATGCTATAGTTTGGACCCACCAGTATGGCCATGTATGTATTTTTCGCGAAAATATTTCCAGACTAGCTGTGTGTTAAAACTTATTAGCATTTTCTGTGTTTCGTGGTTGGCTGGGTATATTTCAGGCAGATGTATACTGTCAGCACACCAGTCATAGCTAGAGACCTGCAAAATTCGCGGTTTCGATGGCTATCAGGCGATCAGGATAGACTGCACATTCTCCTGTACACTGGGCAAATAACGCAAGTTCATTGGTTGTTGACTTGTAAGTCGTCTCAGCTGGTTTGTCTGTGATTCGATCCATAGGCTATTTGCTTGAGGGTTTATAATTGGTTGAGATTCGCCAAGATGAACAGTAAGCCAATAGCAAAATTATGTAAGAGGTATATGTGTTTGAATTCTAGCCTATCACCGAATGAATCCGCGAATTTTGCAGGTCTCTAGTCATAGCCTCCCAGTGTGGAAGAAAACCCGTCCTGAATGGCCCGGCCAAACAGAGCAATGGCTTCTCTTACAGAAGGCCGCCAATCACAAGGGAACAATCGCTAACGCGGGCGTACCTTATTGCAGTCTAATGAGCGATCAATATAATTCGCAAAAAAATTACATGCCTTTCCTTATCAGTGGAGTATGTAACTGGCAACAGAACACACCCAAAAAAAAAAGGACAGTGTTAATGGCAGAAATCTTGGTTTGGAAAGAGAGAGTAAATGCCTAATTAAAATGCAAACTAAGGATAAGACAAGCTATATGCAGCGTGAGTCTGGAGGTTGGAGGTTCATAAATACCATATTAGTTGAAAACATCTGATAGATTTATGGTCTAAAGTGTTGAACAAAATTTTTATTTTAAATAATATATAAAAGAATTTAAGATGCCTTACGTCTGAATAATGTTAATTAAACAACGTTCTAAAATGACAGCAAAAATTGTCGCTGTCGATAAAATGATTTCATTGAAATAATTGGGGCTAAAAACTATATTTTCCACATTATTTGTGACTTGTTTTTACCACCAACGAAATTTTTTTTACAAACAGCGACAAAATTCGTTCAATTAAACAATACAGACACTCAAGTGTCCTATCTTAAATACTTCCTCGATTATTTAAAATAAAAATTTTGTTCAGCTTCACTTCAAAGACGTATACAAGCCTTGGAAAAAACTATAGACCATAAGTAATTAATTCTTCTAGTTATTTTTTTTGTGATAAACCTGCAGCCGAAGTTTGTCAGTCGAATTCAGACTAATTATGTATAATAACATCTAATGCGTAAGTCCGCGTTACTGCGGAGTAGAAGTGGATGCCAGGGTCGGATCTAGAAAAGGGCATGGGTAAAGACGGGGGGGGGGGGGGGGGCAGCCAGACTCATGCGCTGGGTTAGAGGGGGCATATGTATAGGATTGAGGTAATGCAATAGTGCAAAAGTAAGTTTAGTATTTGTACTTTATAATATATATGTAAATATATATTAAGTAATGCCCGGCATACATTGCTATGCCTCTTTCAATACTTTTTGTAATTTGTCCCTATATATGTCCCTCTATAATATTCACTATATATAAATCTATATATAACAAACTCTATCTGTCACTATATCACTCTATTACTTTCTATATCTTTATATCTCAATCCATATTTATAACTACATCTCTTTTTCTCTCAATATTTATAAACCTCGCTCTATCTCTCTATATCTCAATATATCTGTATATCTCTTCTGTCTCTCTATCTCTCTATGCCTATATCTTCCTATTTATATCTTTATCTTTACAAAACACAAGACGAACACAAACCTTCATATAAATACACCTATTTATATTTTATTTATATTTTTTTACAGGTCACAGGTGTGACATAGGTACATAAAAACACGCGCGTATTCGAATGCAACGTTTTGTAAAAATTTCAAATAATTCGCTGAAGAATTTTCGGAGATTTAAGATTTTGAACGAACGAACATTTACATCCTTTTATATAGATATACACACATCAATATTTTAACAATGTAAAACCATGAAATTAATTTTTTTTATAAATATTTTGTGTTTCCATTGATCTTTGAATACTGAAACCTATTATTTATATAAATACAGTACGTTAAATAGAACGTATACTTAAACAATGTCAATGTTACGGGTTTTGATAATATTTATCTTAAAATTTTACATATAAAGTAGACGGATGAAAAAAAAAATTATGACTGTTTGAGGTTTTTTGGAGAGGGGGGGGGGGGAAGGGGGTAGGGTGGTAGTAATCACAATTTCAGGCCCAGTGGAAGAAAAGCCTAGATCCGCCCGTGGCGGGTGCGGCAGGGAACTGGTGCATGTACGTGACACCACACATGACGGGGCGGGAACTGAGAAGAAGAAGAAGAAGAAGAAGAAGAAGAAGAAGAAGAAGACGCACGAGAGAAAAGAAAAAAACATAACGCCGCGCTGAAATGTCTTCACGTGTACGCGAGGTGCGGAAGAAGGGAAAGGGGGAGGGGTGGCGAGGGAAAGGGGTTAAACGCCGCGAGGACGTGGAATCACAAGGCTAATGGCGCTTGTGATCCGGATGTTGGGGGAAGGGGGGGGGGAAGAAGAATAAGGAAAAGAAGAAAAAAAAAATAGTGCTCTTGCGGCCACCGTCGGGGCCCGCGGATCAAATTGCCCCGGCGTCGCGCCTACAATTTTAGGACGCGTAATGATGTGTTTTATGGAGGGGCGAGCTCTCGGTAGTCCGCGCGGAGGATGTCTGATGGCGGTGCGCGCCGGCTTCGTACGGGGGCTGCCATTACGCGCGTTATTGCTTTACGACGCTCGTTTCCCGGGGGCCCCCGTTGCGTCGTCGCAGCAGCAGCCGCCGCCGCCGCCGCCGCCGCAGGCCGCGAGAGGCGGGAACGGCGGGCGTCCTGGTTCCCAGGCTGTACATAGGAGCTACGGGGGTCTGCCGCCGTGTGAATCGTCCCGAACCCGACAGTTCTCTAACGCAGTGCGGTGAAAGCTCTTTAACCACCCCCCGCCTACCCGGGCACACACACACACACACACACACGATGTACAGAGCTTCAGAAGAAACATGCTCAAGATGATCAGCGTTGTATTTGTTTACGAAAAAAAAAATTAAGAAAACGCCAAGGACGGATGATTGTGTTGTACAAATTTACAATAACTTCATTCTAGTATAACAAAATTATTTTGTTTTGGCAACTAGTTCCCAAAGGAATCTTTTGTAAAAGTTATACAGAATTATTTTTTTTTTTGTGTGTGTGATTGGCTACATTATTCCCGCATGAAATATTAGAACACTAAGCATTAATTAATTTTTAGTTGAATATTATTAAAAAGTGCGTTTAAACTAACGAAAAATAGTCGCGTCGGTACACTTTCAGGTAATCTGTCTAGGCGAATTCGTTCTTTATGTGAATTACGTGACACGCGGTGTATGCAGGATGTTCATAAAAGAATGCCCTAAGTAATAATTGCTGTTGCATATTAATTTAGCAAAATTTGTTGGGATTAAATTAGGTACTTATTGATAATTTTTTTAACCTGTGAAAATATGCATAATTTTTTTTTTGTAAATGGAACCTCTTAAATATACAAGCCGTTGGGATCAAACCCACGACCTCCCCAGTATGATAAACGTCATGCAATGGCGAAACAAAAATGACTTTCTAAGTGTTACGTCACGCCTTATAGCAATAGAAGTGTAACAGAAATATTCACGCAAAATTACAGATATTTGTAAATTTGTAAATTTGAATATTTTCACAAAAACAACTGTAACACTACAAGATAGTGTTCACAGTAATACTGGGTTCGGATTCATACCATGACATTTTTTCTTTGTGTTGTCACAGAACCTCCAATAATTAAAGTTATTTGTAAACCGTTCCCTGAATAGCTTTCCAGTATTAACTGCGCACATAATAAGCATGATACACCAAAATAAAGCGAAATTGTTGATATTCGATTTTATCTTTTCCGTGGTTTAAAAAAATTATGTTTGAATGAAACATCAATTAACCATAGCCATGTTGTTTTTCCAACAGAGATCTTTACGTTCACGACACTTGTTTTCAAGGCTGGAGCCGATTCACTGTCTTGTGATATGATTTAGTGCGCAGACGATTTAGGTTTAGTATCCACGAACAAATTTGTTTACAAAAGACAATACAAAGTTTACAGGGAGATGAACAGGCTTGCTAAACTCAGGGCAAATCGGAATAGGGAATGCTAAATTTATCGATTAACATGTCATAATCGGCATTCAAGTATTTTATAACCATTTTTTTTTATCTTTACGTAGTTTGTATTAAAAATCCAACAGTCTTTTGATTCCAGTGCAAACGAAATATGTTTTGGATTAATTTGACATTCTCCAGCCTTCTATTATACAATTTATAATTTTATGCACGGTTAGTTATCCATAGTGGTTAACTTCAGAATTACATCGGACTAAAAAGAAATTGCAAATGTTAGCCGCAAACCATCACAGACAAGAACTCTTCCTCGTCCCAAATTGGCGTGCAGGGTCATCTGAGAACAAAAAAAGTTATATATTTGAATAACTCACGATATTCGTAGTTTTATTGTTCGTTTTTGAATATTGACGTTAAAAATAATTTTTTACCTACATTGTGTACATTTATATATGTTTACAATAAATTATATTTTCTATTTAGTTTTACTTTTATTTACAAGTAATATTTCGCAGGCAAAAAGTATTTTTTTTGCACACGGTAGTAATATTCTTTATTAGGGAAACAAGACCTCAGATATATATTTTTTCGGTACAAAATTTGCGGAGATGTAAAGAAACATTAGAACCAAATGATAGTTATTAGTTACTGACAGTACATGCTACGTGCTTCATAAGCGAACCTATTTAAAATGTTCAGTCCTTAAAATCGGGTTGAATATTGTTTGAAACGAATCACTAACGGTTGGAAATCTTTTAAACTGTCTACATAGGTAATATAAGGTTTTTTTCTATACATGACTAAAACTCTCATGTATTTTTGGTTTGTCGTGAGCTCCTTTTATTGTTTTAGATTCTAATTTATAGACCGCGTTATTGTAGTTGATAATAGGCTATCACATGTACAACTTTTATATAAAAAAAAATTAATCAGCTCAGCCAGAACAAAGTAGGAATGTAGAACGAGTGCTCCAATAGGTGAAGCAATCGTGGTTTTGTTATAAATGTTAAAACTTAGGTTTAATTAGCTCTATTACAACTCATTTTAAGAAGAGAATGAATGAAATGAAGAATAATTCATCTGAACTGTTTTTTTATAGATAGAATGCCATATAAATCCTTATACAGTTTCTTGGAAACCTCCTTCTTCCAGCACACAATACAGTAAAAAAATAAATAAAAAAAGCTACAGCAACGCATGCCGGTGCGATAGAACCACACTCGAGAGTGATATCGTGCTGACAAAATGTCGAAGGGGACTGCAAAAAATGAGCGGCCCCTCTTGTCACAAAATCGTAGATTTGCTACGGTAGTCTCGAAAGGGAGGCGTTACCGTGTCACGGAGACGTGAACGCGGCCGTCTTTACAAATCGCCATAATGGTGGGCTGGAACGGAGCCCGGAGTCGTTCGGGGAATTTCCACTTGACTGCGCCGTGGAGTGCCCGTGCTGCTACCTACCCGCGGAGACTAGAATCAATACGGAGCAGTTGAACAGCAGCGCGGCGGGTGGCCGAGCCGTCTGAAAGCTTTATTCCTCCGCCGCTCCAGTTTTATGTAACGGTTATCGTCTTTATTCAAACGTTAGCGTTTAACGATAATTTTAATGACAATAATATAAAGGTGTATACATACCTGACAGTTATGAGTTTAAGAACGTTATATCTGCGCTAATGAAAACACGTTTGAAAGTTACGGCCGATTTGTTTACGTAAAAAAAAAAAAAAAGGAAATAAGGTGTATTCTTAGAGATGGTTTTGAATTTGTTAAATAATCTGCAACGTGGTTTTACGTTTTAGCCCCGTTCTACAATGACACGGAAATGAAGACGCATCACGTAAACAGAGACAATTCTCACGGAGCACAGTTTCTACAATAGCACGCATACGAAGACGGGCGATGAGTTTTAATTTTCCCTGTATAGCCATTGCAAATTTGGAATATTTCACTTGTTTACAGTTTACACTGCCGCTCAGCACAACACGTGCCCAGTAAAACCAGTAAAATTATTTCAAAACATAAAATTATAATTAAAATACAATTTAATTATTTCAAAGAACGAATTTTTTAAGGGGCCCGCCTACCTGGGCACACATACGGTGTGCAGAGCTTCAGGAAAAACAACGCGATTTCAAAACTACTCAAGATATCCGAGTGGGGCCTATTTACGAATAGCATTTAAGAGTTCGCTGAGGCCCGAAAAGTACTTTTAATTTTTGATCATGTTTTTAAACTGTATTTTTAGAAGCGTTAAAATGCCTAAAACGCGTGTTTTCAGAGTAATTTTTAGGCATAAAACAATCAGTACAGTTTCTTGAAAGCACTTAAGGGGCTTGCATAACACCTTTATCTTCATTTCTCCGCCATATAATGTTACGGTCACCGCTCAAATTTCACAGTTATCCTGTGACGACGAGACGAATGCGCGCCAGTTCAGAGCCTTGCGCTTAGAGGCTATACCGCGCTCGAAGCACCATAGAGCGTCGCTCTTATCACCCCGCCTCACTAACACACATACACCCCTGACGAGGCGGGCCCCTTAAGGCACTGCTTAGAATTAAAGTTTAAAAAAAATAATAAAATTAAGAGTATTTTGTGAAAAGTTAAAAGGATTAGTGACAGGCTTATATAAATTGGGCCAATATTGCTGTATATAATTTTTAAAAGATGTATTTCAATGATAGTACACATCTGTTTATTAAAAAAAAAAAATATTTTAGGTATGTATTCACCAAGTGACTAAACTGACTGTGATTTGGAAATTTTGTTAGGTTAGTTGTAACATAAATATAGCAAAATACAAACTAATCGTGTCTCGGGATAATTTGTTTATTAAAATGTGCTAGTTGAAATACGGGTTCCTTCATTCAAGAAGGCAGTAAAAAAGTAATTATATTTAGTGTATATTGATGTCAGTTACTTATTATTTTATGTTATTTTCGATAAGGTTTCTTGTTCTCAAGATTTTACTATACTACGTGATCGGTAAGGGAAAATTTACAGTGCTCGCCAGAGTTTTTATTTGATCGTGGATCACTTTTATGTGTTAGCTATCATAATATAATTATAAAATAAATATAATAAAATAGGAAACAATTCATTAGTTTGGAAACTGTATGAATCAAATAGTAGACTAGCGACATTTACTCGTTTATGTATTTTGTAAAGAATATTTTAATAAATATGCATAGAATTTCTAAAGCAAATTAAATTTCTGGTTAAAAGAATAAATATTTAATTAAAAAAAAACTGCATCCCTTGTGGGGATCGAACCCACGACCTTTGGATTAGAAGTCCAACGCGCTATCCTCTGCGCCAAAGGGACAGATGATGGTTGGTGTAATATAATTGTCTATATATAAGTTGTGCCAGTGGCAACAACGTTATTAAAAGTGTCTATATTGTATTTAATGCTTCAAAGAGATTTCATAAACCTATCATTAATGTGCCGAAACTTTCCATTGCCGTTACCTGAAATTATTTATAGCATTCTATAAATACATTCCTACTCATGTACTGTTGCCAAATAATTAGAAACCTCCTAAATCTTTAAAAACTACGCCATATATAAATTTAAAAAAAAAAGTTTGTTTTGTGCAAATTTACCTTCGGCAGTACCCTACGTGCATTGTTCGTTACCGCATTCTTGCGGAACAAATAACTTCATGTTTAGATGTGACGTGTTCTGACGCAAGACATGAAAAACCTATTTAATTTTCTTATCATCACTTGGTGCCAGAGAAAATTGAGTAAAAAAAAAAAAGAAAAAACGATATATATATATTTTTAACTTTCAGTTTCGACTCATTTCAAAACCAAGTTAGGTTAAGTGTTCGTTAGGGTGCAGCAAGAGAACATCGTCGCTTACTCTCCCTTTCACATTCTCGCCATAGCCCTGGACTTTTTTAAAAGCCTGTTTGCATGCATGCAACATCTGGCACTTCCAAACCTCCAGTGTAAAAATGCCTGACATTAAAACGTTGACCAACCTGAGAACTAATGTCCGAGAGAAAACATGAACTCCTGCGATACGTGTCTAGACCTTTTTACTCTCAAGAGTAAATGCATCTTGATAGCGTGTCTGACAGTTTTATCACACAATATAACAAATACTTATTGCATGCAAATTGGTGTCAAGTGTAGTAAACACGTAATGAAGGCAATACTTGTAGCTTCTGTTCAAGGACGTTCAACTTGTGAGATAGTGTCATACAATTCGTGAGAATTTATAAGTGCAATGGCAAGGAAAGAATAACCAAGGAGTGATGTAAATGATTATGAATCGAGGCCGATGTTGTGGGATGTTCATGATAGAGAATATAGAGTTAGTTGCAAGAAACATGCTGCTTTGAAAGAAATAAGCAGAGAACTATGATAGATCGATATATATATATATATATATATATATATATATATATATATATAACAGTACATACTCTATGAAATCAGTTCAAAAAGATGTAAGAAAAAAAGTCGGGACAAGGAACTAGTAATAATTTTATTATTTTTCCGAATGAACCAATTGTGTACTTGATTTTTTTTTTCATTTTCTAATAACTTTACCCAGAAAAATTTCACTTTAATCTATGTGTGCTGAAAAAAAATATATATATAAATTATATTATATTAATTATATTAATATGTACTTACAAACATCGATACCAACATGATTTTACACTCAAATTAATGATATTAAAAATTAGCCTATTTAAACAATGTAATACAACCTTAGAGACCTTTTTATATATAATCGGCTTGTCATTTCGTGTTTCACGTCTTATTTGTAAACTACTTACGTTCATTTCATCTGCCCGCCATCTTATTTCATAGTTATATTTTTGGAGCTGAAATTAGTTCCAGTGTTCAGTATAGATATGTTAACAACAATCTGCTAAAAAGTAAGTCTCTGACACTTATCACATTAATCTGTTTCAGGTCTAATCATGTCCAATACTTTTCCCAGCGACATAATATTTATGTCATAAAAGAGCACTAGTTCGAAGAGTTCGGACACAGCATTACATCTCTCGGCTAAAATTATTTTAAAATGCAAGTATATTTAATTATTCTGATATTGTGTAATTTTTACTCCCAACTTACCTAGTCAGTCTATACACACATATAATAATTTGATAGAATAGGGTTTACTTATAATACTCTTAAAAAATAAAGCAAATTCCAGCATGACCTAGAAATAAATTTGCATGGTCACTTCCTTGAAATTATTTGTATAGTAACTTAAAAGATTTTAAAACAAATGTTGCCGCGCTTCTATAAGGCCCTTAGACATTTTTTAAAAGTAATTTAATAAAATAAGGTGACATATTCAACATATTGATATGCCAACACGTGACATGACCAACCAACTACAATTCGCTTGTTTTGCTTCATAGCATAGCAGTAAGTAATACAATGAAGGCGTGAGAAAGGGGGGGGGGGGGGGTGAGAAGTGCTCTTAAAGTAGTTTTTACTATCTCGCAATTATTATCCCCACTTTTCCACACCTATATATTGTGATTGGAAATAAAAAGTCATCTGTAATTTATATTTTTGTCAATCATATCTTTTTCATTGTGTAATTCAAACAGTTTGATTCCAAACAATTCTAAATGTTTTAGTAATTACGTGAGGTGTTTTTCTTTTAATTTGGACCACTCCCTCTCCCTTGATGAGATTTCGTGAGATGTGGTGAGACCTCACGTCTCCTCTCACATGAGATTTACCCTATCATTTTTAAATAACTAAATTTATTTTCATGTATGTTATGCATTTTGCTACATACCACTAAATACCTAAGCGTTAATACTGATGGAATAAGAGGAGAAAAATAATAATACTACATTTAAGGTTCACTATTACATATTTATTTAAATTAAGTAAAAGTAAAAATAGATTGTGACACCACCTTCCCTAATTCTTCACTTACTCCATGGGCATTTAAGTGATTATTCTATAATAAATGTCTACGAGCTCAGACTTTTAGTTTTTTTTAGAAACTGTAAAATATTTTTTTATTCTTGAAATAATAAAAATTTCAGTAGCCATGAAAATTTATGTACTGCCAAAATGGAATACCCCCAAAAAAGTAAAATAATAAATTTAATGATTTTTTATCAGTTGTTAAAATAATGTATGTTCTTGGAATTTAAAAAATAACGTGAGATTTTCAATGAGATTTGATGAGATTAAGCTGGACCCCCCCCCCCCCCCCCCCCCCATTTTGAGCTCACGTGATTAATGGATGCTCTATTTGGAGCCAAACCAGATGCAGTAATATAAATTATTTTTATTTAGCACAGCATAAAGATTACAACTAATTAAATAATATGTCAAGACTTGAATTAGAATTTATTAGCTGTTTGTTCTACTAAATGCAAGTTTAACGAAAATTTATCATAGATTGTTTATTTCACGGTGTGTAACAACAGTGAGACAAGATTGGCGTCTCTGAAAAAAAATTGTAGGAAAGTTACTAAAAGTGATTTTTTTTGTTCCACTGATTTTCCTTTAGCCTCTCAGCTTCCCGGAGCGGGAAACAAGTGAGTGTGCAATGTTGTATACCTTATTTTAAATAATTAACTAAACGAACACAGCAGGTAGACGCGCATGCGCTCTGGGAAGTAAAGTGACGCGCATTTGCGAAAAAAAAACTCTAATTAAAAATAATAAGTTGCATCAGCGCAATTTTTCAACTAACCTTAGCGAAGCAAAAAAAAACTCGAGTTTCAGAATTTAATTTAATTTTTTTAGAATGGTTTCCAAACTCAGATATTACCTTATTTGTTTTGAACTACAGACATACGAATAACGTTACTAGTGGCTAGTGGTAACCCTTAATAACCAGCAACTCAAAAAAATGTGCAAAGTAATCAAATATATAATATGTGCCTTTCTAATGCTAACAATATTGCATAATTGAAAGTATGATTCCAGTGTTTAACTAATATCGCTCACTTTTCCTGTCATGTGAACGTGCCTGGAACCTACCAAGCAGGGCCGGCGCGTCCATATAGGCGAACTAGGCAACCGCCTAGGGCACCAAGTAGCTGGGGGCGGCGCAGCACGACACATAACAGCTGATATAATATGTTTAACGATTATTGAAACTAGATGAAAATGGATTTTTGTAACAGTTTGGAAAGTTTATATTGATATAAGTAATTATTTAAAGTCCACGGTGACCTGTTTATGATTTGTAATAAGTAAAAAAGTATAAAAAAAAACAAGCCTGCTTACATTTGATTGTTGACAAAATCTTAGGCTTACGTGATGTATTTTGAGGCAAGGAAAATTTTTTTTGTGGTGTCCGGCCGGGTGGGGGGGGGGGGGGAAGGGGAAGCATTAAGGTTTTTCGCCTAGGGCGCCAATTTACCTTGCACCGACCCTGCTACCAAGCCAGTTTAAAGTTTTAGCAATACTGCAGCCAAATATTATTGTGTGGGAGATGTAAATTTAAATCATTAGTTCTAAATGTGTTCACTTATAAGAAAATAAGAGATTTAACAGAATTATTAATGTTTTTGATAATTTTTGTTTGCGCGAATGACGTAAGGTTAATTACGAGCCCCGAGTAAATGTCAATTTTTGCACGTAGCGAAATTATACCCGTGGTGTGGGTGTGGTTAGGCAAATACATAGAATTTTCTCCAAAAGTGTCCTTATTTAGGGAACTATCTTCTCTCACACGATCGCTAAATGCTCTTTCTTAATGCGCTCGTCTGGAAGTATTAAAACACCCTTGTAAAAAATGTTTCGTACAATAGAAAAACTTAATAAATGCAAAAGTCAAATAAATAATTACCTACGTTGTAGGCTGTATACTGCGTAACTCACTGGGTTATTATAATTCTGTTTAACATCAAAGATATTTTATGTAAGTACTAACTCATGAAAATTTAATGCTCGTATTTCATGTCGTTTTGTTTTAGTCTGCTGCACGCAAAGAAAGTCCTACCCTTCAGCCTTTTGTATATGCATGTATTCTTTTTTTTTCTTCCTCTCTTTCCCTCTCACTCTCTCCTCCTCTGTGCTTCTCTGCTAGCGTGTGTGTGTTAGAATGTGTATTAGTATGTATATCGCACAGTCATTCAGGTTGTCTGGGAGATAATTAATTGTAAACGTATTTATACTTTTATACACCAATTGCAAATAATTGATTTAAATTATATGTGCTGTATTTGGTTGAAATGTTTACATGAGGTATTTTATTGCAGTGAGGATGTATTTTATATTATTTTTTTTATTGCTTAGGCCTATTATATTGGTCCGTGGGATAATTATTTTTTGCTTAGGTCTACTCATTTATCCAGGGCATGATGTTTTGATACTTTATATCTTACCAAAAAAACGGAAAGTACATATATTGGATGTATTTACTTTTTTAAATTGAAAATATTTAAAGTTCTATATACTCATCTAAAATTTTGATGTACTTGACAACAAATTACTTAAAACTTTAATTAGCATTTAGTTGTCCTGCAGAGCATAAGTTATCTCAAATTGGTTCGAGGTCAATTTTGCACAAATCGTTATTCGCCTTAACTTGTTCTAACCTTTCTCTGTACAATGATAAGTAAATACGTATACAATTTTACGCTATCATCTTAAAAAGGAGCATGTTGTCTACCTGAGATAATACTACGGGTATATTAAAGCTCAACCTCACTCATCATGTTTGTTTCATTTGTTTATGCTAGTTACAGATATTAATGAAAGAATATTTATAAGTAAAAAAATTATGAGAGTTAAATTGCATCCATTATCCAACTGCGGGAACACAGTAAGTGAAACAATAGTGAGTGACAGTATTGGAGTTAGTAAATCAAAATATTAAATAACATGTAACGTACATACGTCTGGCGACGCAATTTGCGTCATGGCATAATACGTAATGCTTATATTATAACTTTTAAGTGCCCTGCCTACACGGTGTGCAGAGTTTCAGAAAGAGCGACACGATTTGAAAACCGCTCAGGATATCCGAGTGGTGTCTGTTCAAGTAAATGATTTAAGAATACGCCGAGGTCGGATGAGATCTCTTCCTTTATTTCGTTTTTAAACTGTATTTTTACGAGAGTTAAAATGGCTAAAACGTGTATTTCAAAATAATTTGTGGGCTGAAACACCAGGTACAGATTTTTGAAAGTACCTTTATCTTCATTTCTCCAATATATATTGTTTTGGTTACCACTCAAATCTCATAGTTGCCATATGCACGACGAGAAGACTTCGCGCCATTTCACAGCCTTGCGCTTAGAGGCGATACCGCGCTAGAAGCACCAGCGAGCGTCGCACTTATCACGCATGCAACCCTAGCGTAGGTCCTCTTGATTTATCCAGGGCATGATTTTTTTGATACTTTATATCTTACCAAAAAACTAAAACTACATATAATTGTATGTATTAACTTTTTTTTAATTGAAAGTGCTGTATGCTCATCTAAAATTTTGATGTACTCGACAACAACTTCCTTAAAACTTCTTTAAAACTTTTCTGGATGTCTCTCTTTTTTTAAAAGTCTATAAAGTGCATTATTGTAAATCGCAATAATTGAAAACGTTTGTTTTGGTATTTACACGAATTGGTTAAAACAACCCAGATGAGTCGTTGAAAAAAAAAAATTATGGTAACGAATGTGTTTGAAGAGTATGTTTCAGTTGTGCTTGAGTGGCGATGTTTTCGCGCATCAGCTGTCTCTCCCCCTCAATACCACTTTACCCTCCCACTCAGAGACAGCTATCAAGACGTCTGGTTCTTACGTTAGCACTTTGAACGATTATTTATGTGACAGCTACGCATAACGGGTTATTTGCTCGCCGTAACTCGCGAAGACTTTAGAACGTTGAAAGCGAATTTTTTTCCCCTTTTAATTTTTCGCCTTTTACTTTTGGACCTTTCAAGGCGACCTCTCCCGTCACGCCTCTCGCTCGTCGACACTCACTGCAGGGCTTGAACCCGTGGCATTTGATGGGGTAATATGGAGGAGGGAGGGGTAGAATAAGAGAAAATGGAGTGTTACGAGTTCACTCTTGAAGTCTCTTCGATCTTCCGTCCATTGTGCTTTGGTAATGAGATGAGACCGGCGAAACCGACAATTTCGTTTTTACAGCATGTCAACTCAACGAAATAATTATGTTCATGAACTTTGCGTGCCAAGCAGGCCGGTTAGCTCTCGTGTGATGAAGTGTTGTAGTTAAAGGAAGGGCAGCTTTAAAAATTGAAGCGCACGGCAATTTTCTTGGAACGATTTTGAAAAAAAAAACACGCAGAAAAGGCCCATCTCTAGTGACTTTTGTCGAGACAAAAGTTAAGGATAAGTTTGTGATAATATTCGAAACACTTATACGTACACGAGCAGAAAAATATTAATATTTTGTAAAATAAATATTGTTGGCTTACGAAAATTGGACGTTGAAACATCACTGATTTTATTTCTTTTTTGATGGGCTTACGAAATTTGTCTTATGACAAAAATTGGCCATATAAATGAAAAAAATTGGTTCTCTGTAAAGTCGGTTTACGGACGATAGTTTAACGTAACAACGTCATAACAAAATATTGATGAAATTATTAATCCAGAAGAAAAGGAAATATCATTCGGCCTGAGACTGAGCCGTAATAGGTTTTTAGAACCAAACCATTTAAGTATTATATTCTTTGAGGAATATATATTTTTAATTTTTATATATTTTGTATGATAAAATCTACCTCTGCATACTTTTATGAATAAAATTGAATCATTTTTATTGAATTAACACTATTTTGTATGGATACAAAGGAGTGAAATGAAATGTACAATTTAATTAACAAATTTACTTTTATTTGCATTCATTAATTCAAATATGTTTATAACCTTTGAAGTGTCGCGCGCGCCGTGTTTATTTTTACAAGTACAAAAAAAATTTGCAGTGACCGGGATTCGTACTGACAACCTTTGGGTGGAGTCAGCCATGCCAACCGCACGGCCACGAGGCCCTATTGAAAATAATTGTTTCAGATGTTATAAATATATTCCACGCACGATATTAGTTTGAATTTCTTTTAACTAGCATATTCTCTGTTGGACTCGAAATATTTACACGCTCGTGGGCTCATAACTATACGGTGTGTGATTTTGTTGATCAAATAATAACTCATGACAAATAATTACCAATGTCAAACTAAAGCGTGAAAAGTATCATACCAGCAATAAATATTTAGTTACACAGCTAAAACAATACTCATACAACACTGTTTAAATATAATGATTTACACTAGTAATTCAAATAATACGTACTTGTAAGAACGCCATTTCTTGCCGGCCCAGTTCTCTGTACCGTCCGCAACATACCAGAGAGATGCCACGCATGCGTGAACACATCCGTAGTGGGACATCCGAAGTAGGACAATTTTTCGTGCGTGCAGCCAGCGTTCATCGATTTATTAGACGTTGTCACGTCAAAAAGGTTTTGTTAAGTCAAATAAATATTTGCGTTACTATTAACAAGCATATTATCTTTGAAAGATTTGTGACTTGATGTAGGTTTTTGGACATACGCCATTGCTTAGCACATGTATGTCTGCAGAAGAAAACTACAAAAAAACACAAATGACAAAAAACACAAATTAAGCAAAAATTGCTGTTGTCAGGATTTAACGCCACACAATATTCCACAACAGGAATATGGTCAACAATCAAGGAAAAACAAAGAAAAATGGACTAACAGAAAGAAAAACCCCCACAAATGATGACAGCACAAAAATTCCGAACCCAAAATAATTCAACACAACAGTTGAATCGAGACAAAAAACACAGCAAAACGAAAAGACGAAACAAAACACAATAGTTTTCCAAAAAAACAAAACGAGAAATTTAAAAAAAAACACAAAAAAATTTTTTTTTGCTTAATTTGTTTTTTTTTTTTGTAGTTTTCTTCTACAGACACACATGTGCTAAGCAATGGCGTATGTCCAAAAACTTACATCAAGTCATTAAAAAGCATGTTTGAACTAAATGAAGTTAGCTATGAACTTCTGCGTATTGTTTATTAAATGAATGGTAGTAATAGAAAAGTATGAACTAATTTTTTACAGTATCCATGAATTACAATTTATTTATAGCATTTTTACTGTGCAGAACCTGCGCGGTTCGAAATAAAAAAAATATTATTACATATTTTAAAATTTGGTAAGCTGTTTCAGTAATGCTGTCGTAGTTTCGGCCATTTAAACTAGTTGTTTAAATCAACAATTTATTTGCCGATAAGAACTCTGGTGCACCAAATATGTCATTGTTAGCAGATGGTCGGAGTGATCTATTCCCTCTGCAAACTTCTACTTGCTCTGTAATAATGTAATAAGCTGGTGGTACTAGAATTCGTAAAACTACAATTGCAAATAACGCTTTCCTACCAGTATAAATCACGAGGATTATTTCTATACATACTCTTGGCTTGCGATTGTTACGCTCTTTCTTTTACATACTGCTAATGAGATAAAAAGTTTCACATAAAACATGGGTCCCAAATGATGTGTTTAGCTCCTGGATATTAACTCAAGATAAAATATGAAATTTTTGAGTGCTTTGAGCGCACGAAGCATTACCAGACGCTTGTTTAAGGATTTTTTTTTAATCGTGTGGTAATGAGCTTGCCTTACCCTCATCCCGCAGACACATATTTCATGCACACCGTGTGTAATTTTATGGTGCAGTTAATAAGGATAAAGTTGCGGCCGAAGTCAGATGTTAATTAAAATATATGTAAGGGTAATTTTTTATTCTGAAATTACTAAAACACCTGTTTGAACTGTTTCCGCGACCAAAAAAAAGGTACTTAAAACTGGAGTGCAGCTGCGAGATATAAAATAATCATTCTGTTCTCGAGTGACTGCGTCTTATACAATGCTGACCCGACGGGAAAATTGTTTAATAACCTTTAATGCAACGACGATTAGCAAGATTATTGGAAAGACGGTAGCGGTAGAGATAGAAAAGCTTATTTATATTTTTAATGCGTCTTATAGCGTTTGGAAAACTTATCAAGCAATTGTAAAAATAACGAATGAAAAAAAGCTTCATTAATCATAATATGTTAAATGGTAAATATACCGTTAACAAGACTAGTACCTACGGTGTTTTTATTCGTAAAAGGAGGTCATTGATTAAAAAATACTTTGACATTTTTAATAAAAGATTAAAGTTAGATTTGTATCAACTAGCATAAATTAATTTTGGTTTCTCTGCCTAAACTTTATTTACTCTCGATCAACTTATCGTCATGTTAATATATATTTTTCCAACTTGGTTTTTTTTAAGGAGGCAATCGGTTAATTACTTTAAGTACTGTGGATTTAAAAAAAAATGCCTGTGTGAAATTAAAACGACCAAATGAATGATAATGTGTGGGTTAAAAAAAAGATTATTCATTGAACCTGAGTCGAATGCCCGAATAATTCGCGTTAATGCATCCTCGAATTTTTATTATTTTCTGTTGGTGAAATTAGAATTAAAAAATTAGTTTAGGTCTGTTACATAAATACAATTCTTGAAAAAAATAGTTTTCGTTGTGAAACATCGTAGCTCTCGGTGCACAGCATTTGATAGGAGTAATTTTCTGAATTGAACCGAAGTCGCATGGAACGGAAATGTGTAACCACGTTGCTGCCATCTGTGGCGGATAGCGCGCAAAAAAGGTTCACAAAGCCAAAGGAAACTTAATAGTATTAGTTAATTGTTTAGTAAATTTTAAATAGATGCGCAGCGTTTTAATAAAATTCCTTGTCGAAAATCGGGTCCTAAGCTGGGGTTTAGTATTTTTATTCCAAGTCATTTGGCCTTTATTGGAGAAGTTTTTAATCGAATGATGCAGTAGTCGAAGTATATGCTCCGGCAGCGAATTCTAGCGGTGGGTGTGATTTAGTTGGAAACACATTTTACGTAAATTTATCACGTTCGGCATCATTTTAAAGAATTCTACGGTAAAATTTCGTGTCCAATAAGTGTGTTTGCAACACGAGGACACGTGAATTTGCTCGTTACCGAGGCTAGAATTTTACACATACACTGCCGAGTACTCTGGAAGATTAATTCTCATAATTTTTTTTCTTCCCCCTGGTAGGGAATGATCGGAGGTGATGGCGGTATCCGTGACAGGGGCAAAGAGTTGACCCCAAGAGAGGGCGCGCGCGACAAGGGATTACCGGCGCCTTCGGGAGGAGGCGGGGAAGAGATGCACCGTTGTTTAGCCAGAGAGAGAGAGAGAGAGAGAGAGAGAGAGAGAGAGAGAGAGAGAGAGAGAGAGAGAGAGAGAGAGAGAGGCCGCTCCGGTAACGATTCCTCCCACGGTTCATAACGGCGTGAACGACGATTCCCGCGGGGCGGCCGCGGTCACAATGCCGCCGAACAATTAAAAAAGAACCGCGCTGCGAGAGCCACAGGCTGCGAAGGGTGGATGAGGAGAGGAGTTGGAAGGATGATGAAGGAGGGCAAAAAAAAAAAAAGGATGATTAGGGGGGAGGGGGGGGGGGGGAGTTCAGCAGCCAACTGGAGCAGAGAGGCAGAGCGAGAGGACCGGTTCGCCGGCCAGACGGCTGGGAGAGGCGAAGACACCGTCCGTACGTACATGCATACGCACGCAGCACGGGAGTTCCACGCACATTTGAACTTGAACTGCTCAAACATTCAAATTTTTACGTTTGCTGTGCGGGATTGGTAGAGCCACTATTATTTCGCGGATTCATTTTTTCACTCCAGGTTGTAAACTCAATTATACATCTTAAAAAAAAAAAATCTGCGCGCGCACCGTGCAACAAAATTTTCACAGGATGAAAAATGGCTACAGACAAAAAAAAAGCTATATACAAATATAATAATAATATAATCATATTTTAGTGCTTTATGTTGAATACTGGTCCATATAATCAAAAACATATATTTATTATAAATATTAGTGATAGACATTCTTTTCATTATTTTATTTCTATTAATTATTTGCATGCAAATTTAAAGTTAATTTTTTAGTACGCCAAGTTAAGTATAAATTCTAACGTACATACTTACGTATACGAACTTTTTTTTAAAAAAGAGTTTAGATTAGTTTCGATAACAAGGTCACATCGTTTGGCGTGGTTGCACAAGACAGGGTAACCGCGTAACCATGTTCATAACTGACTCAGGTGTCAAGGGGCGTGTCATGAGTACTGTAGTCCAATCATCAACGCGAAGCATTCCTACATTACATACATTCCTACATTCCTAAATTACATATAATAAATTCTTCAAGTTTTTTTTAACCCAATGAATCAGCGAATCATCGTGCTTAAAGGTGAAGTAGACTTAAAGTACGTACACTGAGTAAAAAATAAAAAAGCAAGGAACCGAATTTCGGTTAACCACATTCCATCGTAAGAGTTATTATTTTTATTTTTTTATTTGTGCTAAACATTTTTATTATTTGTTTATTTATTTTTATGTAGCTTAACATTTCGTCGACAGCGATATAATTTGAGACGGATTCACTAACTATCAATCACAGGTGAAGGAAAGTGGAGATTCTCTGTCGTAAGGAACAATTCCGGCATTTTCTTGGAGTGATTCCGGTGAAACCTGGTAAAACAGAAATCACGATTAGCGGCAAGGACGTAACTAGACTAGTATCCATCCGGGGCTAGAACGCAACTTGGCGCCCACATTTTTCTTCTTTTTCCAGTTGAATCACTGTCCAAAATACTGTGATTAATAAAGGAAAGTCTCTTAAAAGTTCCCTGGTAGAGAAATGTTTTTTTTTTGCAAGCTGGCATATTCGCCCTGCTAAATACAGGGTTTCAATAAAAGAATGTCCCGGTTTCAATGACATATAATAACAGTTTAATTTAGACTATTCACAACAAATCGTACATACAATTGAAGGGGAAACTAACATAGATTTTTTTACAAATGTACAGTGCTGCACCTTTTTTTATACGGCACGCAAACAACCAAAAATCCAATTCTTCCCACACTTTGGTCAACAAGTCCGGAGTAAATGAAGCAATAGTCTCTTCAGTTCTGTGTTTTAACTCTGGCAAATCTTTAGGTAGCGGCGGAACGTAGACACAATCTTTTATAAAGCCCCAAAGAAAAAAAAGCCCCAAAGAAAAAAATCCCCAAAGAAAAAAATCGCACGGTGTTATGTCAGGTGAACGTGGAGGCCAGTGAAAAAGAGCTCTATCATCTTGACCATTACGACGAATCCAACGATCAGGGACTTCGACGTTCAACCACTCTCGTACAAAGAGATTCCAACGGGGAATGGCTCCACCATCTTGCCAAATAAAGTTTACAGGTTCACCCTCTGCTAATTGGGGAAAGAGCCATTATTTCGCGCTGCAAGCGAGAAAACTACAAAGCAGTATTCGCGCATACGCTTATCTAATACTGATTGAGTTACTCTTCAATTGTGACCATGAACCAACACTCTAAAACACTTACAGATGATAATATTAATTTTATAACTGGGACATTCATCTATTGACATAGTGTATATTGTGGTGACAAAAAATGTTTTAGCTTCTACAAAACAGATAGCAAACTTTTGTAGTAGTGTACATTAGATATGCTGTGGAACATAAAGTTTGATACTGAAATTAATTTCTAATCTTCGATCTCTTGGTTCAGTTTCAATCTCGTGTGCCAAATTTGTCACTGTCGAGATTTAAATATGTATTTTCTAATTGAAAATTCTTACAAGCCAATTTAAGAGAAATAAGATAGTTAATTTCCTCGCCAATAATTTAATAGGGAAATTCATCCTTTTTTGTGTCGGTGTTGGGCAAATTAATAGATATAATTTTTTCTTCGGTTAAAATTTATCAATCCAAGAATAATAATTTAAGTGGAAAAAGGTAATTAATTTGCCACGTACAACTCATTATGACTTCATCTTTCCAGTAGTAGTTACTTTTATTTTAACGTAATAAGTTGTGATTAAATTTTAAAAACGCAGGTCACGTAAGCTAGTTAGCTTTATACCGGATTCGCAGTTGATTGATTCACGCACACCGCAAGGAAGCAATTATTGTCTTCAACCGAGTATTACCTACATTCCACCGATAGAGAACATGTTTTCTCCCCTATGCCTGAAAAATTATGTTGTTGTGCCAGATAGTCCTTCGACATTGTGAATACAGGCAGGAAATTTAACACAAAAGCTTAAAGAGATAATAAAACTAAGATTATAATAGTCTCTGGACCACTTTGACCCATATTAGTGCTTATAGTGATGTCCAAAGCTCAGCACACATCATGCTACGTGAGCGTTTTGCTTTAGCACTTCCATACATTATTGTGAATACAAATTTTAACAGAAAATACTGACAAAAAATACTAATATGTGTTAATAGATGTCGATATGGAAACCTGTCGGCAAAGAAATGGTTCAGTTACCAAAATAGTGTTTTCTTGTTCTTGTAAAGTGAATCGTTATATCTAGTAAAAACTAATATAATTCTTAGGTATTGCTAATGTTAACAGATAATATTAAAATTTATATATATAATCAGAAAAAAAATATTTGTAATATCATAAAACGTGAATTGAAATGAAGCGATGTAAATTTGGTTGGTTTTTGCTGATGAAAGAAATATTTTCTGTTTCGAACGATGAAATGTGTGTTGTTTATTTCATTTTGTGTTTAAGTTCTAACGAATCATATCCAAGAAATTAAACAAGTAGCTTGCTTTTACTGTCTTGACAAAGCGAAACGAACAAAAAGGCGAAATAAACACATTACCATGGCATCAGATTAGTTTTGCGCTGCTTTTGAAGCAAAACAAAAATCATTTAGACCAGAACGCGGAGTGTATTTAAGTTGAACGAGAAATGATTCTGAATGCGACATGTTTAGGCGTGGTCTTGGACGGACCTTTACCAAGTATGTTTATAATTAGTTTAATATGTAAGTTGTTGGTGAATACAGTGCTATGTAAGAAAAACTGTGGGGCTGTTGTTTTGTATGGCCAGGATTATATGCTTCATCATCGCAATCCATGAGTTTATGTATAAATTAAGGGGTATTAAATCTTGCCATCTTGCAATTTCCAATATTTTGATCCACCTTGCAAAAATAAAACCTTCCGTGTTAAATTTTTTGGCTCGACGTGGCATTGTACTTAGCTTTGACTACTTTTAGAAGTCAACACTTGTGAACTGGTGTGAGTATCATGATAGTTGCAGTCGCCCGCGTGAAATAATGAGTTATTTTCTCGCGGCGCTTACAAACCAGAGCCTGTCAGTAAATAGAAGGTCGCAACAAGGTATATAATGTCTGGGAGATATGATTTAATCCTTGCCATGCCAAAAAATTAAGCTCAATAGTTAAAATATAGAATTACAGCCAAAATGAAAAATATCCAAGTTGGCGGTGCCTAATCGTCCTTGACGTCAGGTTTTTTTTTTAATATTGTAAAATTAATTTCATTAACATCGTAACAGTGTTGAATTTTTTTTTTTATGATTTCGATTTAATTCAAGGCAAATGCTGAGTAGCACAAGTTCAAATAGAGCTTTGCAGTTCCCCTTTCTCCTTTCGGGACCCTACCCTTATTCTTCACGTTCGTAAGCCATTCGTTCGCAGCCGTCCCTTTCACCGTGACGTCTAAATTGCAGCCTGCTTCGAGCGGTTGTTCCTCGTGAAATGACACCCCGCGCGCGCGGCTAAACGCGTCCAGGCGCGGAGCGGTCCTTGCGGGGCGGAACTGAAACGCTATCATTACTCGACTCGCCGCACCGTCCCGAGCTGCGGTGGCTTTAATTATCACGCCCAGCGCTCAACGGGAACATCAGTAAACACACCCTGAAATGTGTTCCGTGTGTACACTTTCATTTCTTGGCTTTTTTAATAACTGAACTGAAACTAAAACTTCAGAATAAACCCTACGAAATCTTAAAATGCCACCCTTTATAACTTGGAAGGCAATTATTAATTTTTTTTCTCCATTGCTAACGTGAAGAAATATTTTTTTTAAATGCACGAGTATCATTCATCCTTTTAATAAACGTAATTATTTATACTGGAAAAAAATTGGAAGGTGTATTAAAAACACGGTCATTTAAATAAGGTATAAACTTTGTGCGGGGAGATTTCTTGTAAATGCCTATCAAACTGTCTGCTGGCATTCTGAGTACATCTAACTGACATGACTATTTTTATGTTGAATAACAAAATAAAAACACGCAATTTTGATTGTCAATCGCTTTAATGTGATTATAATATTTTTTTCCAGAAAAACCGTTGCGGGACCTCAAGGTTGTACCGGTCAACGAACCATTTGGACGCTTACTCAGTGTTCTTAAATTATGAGTTAAACAGAAGGTTAGGCGCGTACCACCGCAGTTGCAAACTTCTGGCAACTTAGGCTGACAACCCCCAATTAACCTAGTTTTCTTTGACGTTTAACACCAATAAAAAACTTCAAAATTTTCTAGCAACTGTCCTTTCATGAATATGCCCGCAGTTGTATTTTTTTAATGAGTGCAAATTTTCATGCGTGGCAGCTTTACTACTTTTCTGCTAAAAGTTGCCACATGACAGGGTCTTCGTTGACTTACAGTACAATAACTTGGCGAAACAAATTTATTTTAAATTATTGATTGATCTGTAAAATATTAAAAATAATGAAAATAAAATAGGTCACGTCATTAATAATAAAATTACGTTTTTCAAAATAGTTAGCCGTACATTAGATTAATCTCTTGGTAAAGGAACATGGAGAAAAGTCATTTTTTCTGAAGACGACATGCTTTACATTACTGTCTCCTATTAAAGTAATGAGTAACTAAGTCTAGGCACCCGTCACAAAAAAATACTCCCTTGTAAATTTCCACCCAGTTGCATGGTTTTATTCTTATATATTTGGGTTTGGTGCTGCAAGACCATTATTTAGAATTTAGGAAAGGATTATAAAATACTGTTTAGAGATTGTTTCATAGCATATATATTTATGTGCGTTACATATTAATATCATAAATAAGTTTAAAAAATAAAATGTATACGTTAATGACGAATTCTTACAGAAATGAATCAGTTCTTAGTCGGGCAAACAAGTTGTAACCGATTCTCAGCATTTGTCTGATGCCATGCCTCCGATGTATGTAAGGTTTATTGTCCAACAAAGGAGTCTGTATACACTTTAACAGAGATTCTGCGTGAAACGTTTACAGGAATTGAATCCAGGACTGCTCGCCGGCAACCGCTTGCTCCTCTCGGGATACGCTGGGAGCATTTCCTTTCGCTTCGGGGCAGCACAAAACGCACACAAGCACTAGGTTATTTACATCGCGAGCACGCAACTTGGCATCCGTGCAGAGGGGTTGTAGGAAAGTTAGAGAAGGAAGGGGGGGGGGAGGGGGGAGCAAAAAGAATCACGTTAGCTTTTTCTCCGCAGCTTTCAGGGCACTCGAACGTCCGACTACGTCCACGCGTCGTGCTTCACGCCGATACCGTGCGTTGAAATCCCCCATCTCGCGTATGGCCGGCGTCGGAACTTGGTCGGCGAGGGGGTAGGGGGGGGAGACGCACAAAGAAGAAGAAGAAGACTATCGTGGAAGGGGGATGGTGGGGAACTAGCGGCTACCAAGAGACTTTCGCTCGCGCCCAATACACTTTGTAGCAGGCGAGGAAGTGTGACCAACGCGGACTTCCAAAACGGGAATGGGGAGGGGGGGGGGGGGGCACCCCGAAGAGATCCGAACCGTGTAATCGCCACTCGAAGCAGCCCCGGAGCCCCAGTCTTCTCGATGCTCCTTTTGTTGCCTTCTCCCTTTCCCCGTCCAACACACCGGTGAATAAGCGCCGCCTGGCACCTGCGCTACACCCCCTCGTCGACGACTTCCCTCCCGTCTCGTCACAAACTTTCCTCCGATGCATGGCCAGTCCTCCCATCCATCTCCGGCTGAAGAAAAAGTCCCGGGAGCGCGGCCTGTATAACTTTCCACAAGAGGGTTTTTCGGCAAAAGCGGCGTGTAATTTCGGGAATCGTGGGGCTAAGTTCGAGTGGCCATGGAATCCCAAAGGGAGAGATTTTTCTCTCTTCCCACCTATTCCTCATCACGACCCCTCCCCTCCCCAGGAAAAAAAAAACACCATTGGGAGACGTCCGTCTCGTCACCTCGAGCCCCGACGAAACTCGACGTGAACGAACCAGAAATTATGTTTGTTATTTTTTTTCCTTTGGAGATTCAAAGGAAAAAGAGCCGTTCTTCTTGTGCATTTTTCGTCCAAAAGTTCTGTGGTATAAGTTAAATATTTGTTTTTGTTCCATTGTCGTGGACAGCGAAGTCCAACCGACTGCCATATAAAGCAATTAATGCTAACTGGAGAAAGAATCGGCCGTGGTAATCTGCAAGGAATCATCCTAGAAATGGCCATAAGTTATTTCGCGAATCCCCGGGAGAGTTCAATATCAAACGAAATGTGCCACATCGCTCGTTTTTACTTCTTTTCAGGGGCGCAAATCTGTTGGATTCGCTTTTTGGGGGGGTGGGGGGGGGGGGGAGAAGAAGTGTTCCGCGCCACCCGAGAGTTTCGCGCGCTGAGTTTTAACCGACACAAGTAATCTCTGGATGGGGTGTTTGCATGTTGTATACTGACCATATGTTGGCCTATATGCATGCAAATTAGTATAAAACTTTAAAAGTATAAAGAAAGTTTCCATATAACATAGATTCGACTTTTACGTTGATCCACCACGTTTCACAGTCACGATCTTGCAAGCGCAAGCGGGCCCCCTCAGTGAGGGGATTCTTAATTTCAGGGATACCGTGGCCCCCCCCCCCCCCCCCGACCCCCTTGATCTGCTCCTATGATTCGGTTCTTGGTATAATCTGATAGTTAGAATACGTCATTTAGTTATAGTTCGAACTTTCGACAGTAATTTTCTAGAGAGAGTTTTTTGTTCATGAAAAAAATATATATATTCCAGAGGTATTTTTTTCGTTTTTACTTTCATTTTTCTGTGAACATAATTTCATTCCAATAATTATTTAATTTCTCATAGGTGTTTTTTCCTGCATGTAAACGTGAACTTTTTGAAAGTGAAAAGTTGGTTAGATTAGGTTAGCGACATTATAATATTTCAAAATTTAGTAGAAATTCAAAAACCCCGTTTTGCGGGATAGTAAATACACATTACGGGGAGAAGTTTGTAAAAAAAAATCATTTATAAAATAATTGTGACTCTAGAGAATTATCCTTTCATTACGGAGGTCGGCACCACTCAACCAACACGCCTGCTCAACCAGTAGGTTAAAACTCTTTATTTCGTGTTGTATCTGTACCCCGTAAACAAAACGAGCAAAAATAAACAAATGAGCAACTTTACGGGAGAGAAATAAGAAAACTTCTCTCTTAATCATACTGCTTTACACTAACCTCCATATGTGTATGGCCGGTAAGAAAAAATTATTAATTTATTTCAATAATTTTTCCCAACAGCACATAATATTGAAACTGGACTTAACATTATGTGGCTAAACTGAAGCTTTGGACCTCAGGCTCTTACAACTACTTTCGCTAAATTCTTTAAACCAAGTTTTTAGAGAGTTACCTTGTTATGGTTTGATAGAAAACTATTTTTTAAAAATTAATAAGTATTTTACAGTATTTGAAGTGTCGCTAACCTAATCTAACCAACCGTCCGTGCGAATTTATAATATTTTAAAATTTTTGTAACCTAACCTAACCAACATTTCACTTGCTGTCTCTGGCCGCGCGGTTCTGTCGGAAGACCCCACCGGCTCTGTGGAGGGAGCAAGTCAGTCGGGGTGGAGGGGGGAGGAGTGCTAGGGGGAGGGGGAGGAGAGGGAGGGCTCAAGTCAGAGCCGCCCCTCCCCCGAAGAGAGCTGCCCAAAACTTGAGGACGCGCCGGACGACGGACGTGGTTCCTTGACCTCAGCCAAGGCCAACCCCGACTGCAGCAGGTGAGGCAGGTCCTTGCGCCCTGATGCTTCCTTCCCCCCTTCCCCACCCTTCTTAAACCTCGGCGGGCCAACCCCAAATCCTGCTCTAAATATTAGCCGAAAAGTCATAAGGGGGTAGTGTCCTGAACTGTTTCTGACGTGTAACATCTTAGCTCTCGGTATATACGACATTTGGTGACAAAATTTCGTGAATGGAACGGAAATATGTAACCACGGCGCTGCCATCTGTGGCGGGTGGCGCGAACCAGAGTTCAAAAAGTCAAAGGGAAGCTTTACAATTTTGACTGTTAATTGAGATTTTACAAGATGGGCAATATATTAATAAGAATTCTTATCGAAAATGAGGCCCTGAGCCATGGTTTAGTATTTTTAAAGTATTTCCGCTTCTATCAGAGCCGTTTCATTATATATTTAAAATTTTGGTCTGCAAATCGAATGATTCGATAGTTGACGTAGCTGCTTTGGCAGCGAATTCTAGCGGCGGGTGCGGAAACTCCGTACGATTCGCGTCCGAAAATGTAGTTGAGAACACAATTTGCTTATTTTTATCACGCCAGGTATTATTTTAAATAACACTATGTAAATTTTCGTGCCAGGTAGACGATTAATTGCCAGATTTAACGCACTGGACTTATTGGATAAGTAATATGTGAATCACGCAACAGCATTCTCAGAGGAGCTGAAATTATATTTAAGTTTGGCTCAGAGGGTAGTATCGTGATGAACATTGTCAAAGGCCTTTTCAAAATATAATACGAAAAGCAGCATAACATGCTGATATTGATTTAATGAATGATAAATTAAAAATAAAGATATTTATAACAAAGGCTGCACACGAACAGTTAACTAAGAACTAAATATACAACTACAACTGGGTAATTGGTACGTTCATTGGACTAATAGTGCAATGGGAAGACTGGTTAAAAATATTTTTTTATTTTGTCTTTCACCATCGCTGGTTAGGGAGCGTTCAAGTATTACGTAACGCAATTTTTTGATAATTTGACCCCCCCCCCTCCCCCCCATGTAACGCGTCGTAACGTTTTTCTGTACCCCCCTCCCCCCCTAGTAAAACGTTACGTAACCCCAAGTGACCATTTTTACCTAAAAGTCACAATTATGTGGCGTAACGTACCGTAATAAGTCACTAAAATACCTTTGTTATTGTTTTAATCGCGTTAATGTTATTTATTAACATTTGAAATGTCTTGTTTTTAAAAGCAAGAGCTTTCTAATGTTTTTTTGTCCTAATAAATTTTTACTACTCAATCATACATTTAGCAATCATACATTTAATTACGTCGTTTTCCTGACTTGTCCCTGTCCTTACACACGTTTTGCTTTATCCGCCATTGTTCTTCTCATGCATTCTCCTATTTTAGCGTTTTACTACTAAAGCTATTAAAATCAAATAACATATTTTATTTCTAATAATTATTTTTACCTTTGGCAATGCAATTACAAACATAAAACTAACTGAAATAAAATATATTTGTCAAAATATAATCGTATTTAAGAATACGATCGAACGAAAACGAAAAACATTTAAAATAAAATTAGCCATAATTAAAATAAGTAGATTGTAAAAATAAAAAAAAAACAATTCAATTGGAGTTTTACTGCTCCTCTGTCCGTGGGTTTGCCAGCTACTCAGATTCTTTCATTACTGGCATCCGGAGAGCAGACGAAGAGGGTTCCGGAATTGTTAACCCGCTTACATCAACTTCGTCTTCGTCCAGCCAATCGGCATCCTCAGACGATGTTTCACAGCGACGCACAATGCAGAGAAGCTCATTTGCCCTTCTTGCAGCAAGTCGCTGTGGCCGTACTTGACTTTCACGTAGGTCTTGGGCAGTCTTGCCATGCATGAAACGATTGTGCATTTGCACACTCTTGTGGGATGTAAAATAAATCCTACAGGTTGAACATACTCGATTCTTTAGGTCTGATTGTACTGATGGGCAAAATAAATCGTAAGGCATCTGCTAAACCCTTCTAGAGGCGGCGACAGATCAACAGACAACTTCACAAGAAGTGGCGAAAACTTGCATGATCCTTTGTCTATCTGACTAGGTACCACGAGCTTGTTTGCGGTTTGAAGGATTGAGCAGGTTGGCGGCAGGAAAGTTTCTGGAAAGACAGATTTTAATGCACTCCTCAAGCGGGAACTGCAGGATTCATCCGCGCATTTAATAACTTGCAAGAAATATTGCGATTCACGGACGTGAGCGCTATACCACGCCATATTAGGTTCTGCTGGATCCTGCAAGCTATCTTCAGGGTTTCTATATTCCGCCGAAACATCGTAGTTGTCAATTTTCATACAGTCGGTCGAGTGCTTGGAGCACATAAACGAAAAGGGTTGCCATCTTGGGAGAACAAAATACGAACAATTCAATCGGGAATCCCCCGTAAAAAATAAACGAAAATGGTTGCCAACTTGGGAGATATTATTTCACTATTTTTTTTATTAACCCTTCAGACCAATCGTCTTTCGGACCACAACATTACTGTTGTGATGAGAGAAAATCTCACACATAGAAAACAGTGTATTTTGAATATCAATACCTATATAATTTCTAATATGGCGATTGGAGTCTACGTTGACAACCGAAGTATAACGAAGCCATCCGAATAGCGGTATTTTTTTGTTTTAACTATTTTACTGGAGTGACGAGAAAAACTATCACAGCTGTTGATAAATAAATAAATATATATATATAGCTTTACGTTTGGAGTAAAAAAAACATTATTCACTAATCCTGTAAAGCAAGCAGAAGCAATTTTGTGAAGGTAAAAAAAAATTAAGTTATGCCATTTGAAATTTTGAGAAAAAAAAGTTTTAAAAAATGCGTGAAAGGGTTAAAAAAAAACAATGTGACGTAACGCGTAGGTCAAACCCCCCCCCCCCCCCCTCCCACCCATGTAACGCATCGTAACGTTTTACAAGACCTCCCCCCCCCTCCCCTCAAATTCGTTACGTAATACTTGAACGCTCCCTTACACTATATGTCACAGAGTAACCTCAATAGTGGACAAAGAAGATGAATACAAGCCAAAATAAGCTGATGTCAAAAGTTAAGAGGCCGTGTCAGTAAATGTTTATTTCCAATATTCTGCTCTAGAAGTTCTCTCTTTTAACAGTGAGATTTAGTGGCTTTTTCAACCGAAGGAACTGTAGCCGCAGCGCGTGATAAAGCTACTATACCCTTATCACAGGATTAGTGGGAAGGTTGACAGCTCGAGTTTACTCGACGAAAAATGTATCTGGTTCCTCGACAATCTGAGAGGATGACAATCTGACCGGCGGCTCACTAGGAAATTGCGGATGCAGGGATTCAGAATCAAGAAACCTCACTTATACAACTATGGTATGAGTCGAATCTAAAAATTTTAATACTTTAAACGTATCGGAATACAATTAATCTTCAAACATGTGGTAATTATTCTTTATCTGGATGTAATAGTCCGTGATAAATAATGTTAGTTGACATTAAAAAGTATACGAAATTCATCATGTAACGTTTTAAAAGGATAATAACATAAATGCATATGCTTAGATATTGCATATGCATCACACACAATCTAAATACAATCTCACTTAAGTCAGACTACCTAATTTTTTACAATGCACCATCATACAGTTTAACAGAGGTAGGTGAACCTATTATCGACGTTGTTTCAAAGAATTTAAATTTACAAATATTATACTATTTATCTTAATACGATATGTAGCCTACCTTTATGAATACGAACTTACAAAAAAATTATTGAATTTATCACATTACACTTTAACATTACACAAGACTAAAACACTAACAAAACTTAATTTTATACATTGCTGTAGCATATTAGAAGACGAAATAACTCACAAGACTAACATTAAGAGGGCTGCATTACAAATTTACTTTACAGAGAAGAAAATATCCTTTCAAGATATTTCATTACCTCATTCATTACATAATACTGCCGTTGATGTGATCGTAGATATAAAGTATTTAAAAAATATATTCCATTATGTTTATGTAAATATTTTGAAAACGTTATTGCTTAAAGATGCTCATTATTTAAATAATAACAAATCTTTTACTTTTATGTACTGAACAAACAAAATACTTATAAGTTAATAAGAATAAGCTTAGTTGAGTAACATCTTCAATTTGTATTGAATTCAATGTACATATCGAAAATCATGTACAATGAATGCAACAGATTGAATTCAATAAATATTTGATCTTGTGAAACGTCCATAATATTGATGTAGATTAGGGACCGGAAAAATTCGCGGTTTCGACGGCCTTCAGGATAGACTGCACATTCCCCTGTACACTCGGGCAAATAACGGCAGTTCATTTGCTGCTGACTTGTTAGTCGTCTCAGCTTGTTTGTCTGTGATTCGATCCTTCTTTGGTTGGTGTTTTATAATTGGTTGAGATTCGTCCAGATGAACAGTAAGCCAATAGCAAAATCATCTAAAAGGTATATGTATTTGACTTCTAGCCTATCGCCGAATGAATCCGCGAATTTTTCCGGTCTCTATTAATTATAGATGATCACATGCATCGTGAGAGTCCGTATAAAGCCTATTACAATTCTATAAGTATACATTAAAATGCTTTTAAAATATACATGTGTAATATAATTAAAACTTGTTTAAGTAAGATCATCACAAAAAAAATGAAAATCCTTCAACAGTAAGTGATGTTTTATAAGATTTTAACAAAACACACTTACAATAAGAGAATACTAATCATACCACATAATTCAACACAAAATATACATTCCAGTAGGCGCTACGTAAAAACAACTTCTATTTTTATGCTGATAACTCTGCATTGTTTTATATATATCATTATTTCTAACTTTTAATATTCTCTACACATTAACTGAAATTACTTATTTACAGAGTCTTAGCTAATGTTGGTCTGTACCACATACAGTTCGTACGATATCTCTACGCAAAACACATACAGTTCATTATTAGTAATATCAATTATATTTCATGAACATAATGAAATGAGTATAGGCCCTAGGTTGTTCACTGTTAATTGAGTACTTCTGAAGTATTTTCATTGTGAGTTAACATACATACCAAATGCCATTCTTCCAGTAAAGTTACAAAGAAGACAAGATAATATAAATATGTATGTAGTACCATATTTTAAACCCCTATTAAATGAATCTCTATTCTGGACTATTAAGTAATAATTTTTATTAATGTTATTTATAACTTAAATAAAATGACAACTAACAAATTAGTAAAAAATTATAATTACGTGCGATATAGTGTGACATTTGTACTTGGACGGCAAACGAATATAATAAAATGTCTATGACAATGTTAACTTTACTCATTATTATGGAAAGAAACAAAATGGGCAGATAAGCATATTCTACGCTGACATTTAAAAATGCTCAATTTAAAATGAACATTCCAAGAAAATTTATTTTATATCACCACAAAAAATCAAACTGCGGCGTCATTTTCCCGATGACAAACAAAAAAGTTGTATGGTCGCGAATAATACATTCGTATGGCGTCACATCAGCGGAATATTCCCTTGGCATAAATGTGTGAATTCTGTGGCACTAATGGAGAAGTAAACCTTCGCTCGAACACAAAAACAAATGAACAAACAGCTTTTTTTTTTTTTTTTTTTTGATAAGATGTGTAATCGGAGACCCCTGGGGTGGTTGAAGAGTGTCAGGTCGGTCGCCAGACCAGATAGTAAAAGCTCAGGGGCTGAGGATAGAAAAGGCATATCTCCAAATTATTAAGTATAAATGTTGTCATGTCATATTTAAAGACTTGATTACACCCAGGTTTTTAAACCCATCATGATCATGAAGACACTGATCGGAAGGTAATGTGCAATACATTTCAATGGCGTTTTCAGTTTTTGCTAAATAATTATAAATATAAGCAAAATTTCAATGTATCTGGACAAATCAAAATATTGATAATATTATTTTCATCACAGAAATAATATATGATATGATAAATAAATTTGAAAAAAGCGGTTATGTTAAATGTATTGTATACTTTCAGTAGGCAAAATTTCCGGCCCCTACCTCTTATAGACTTTGAGAAAAACTGCCTTTTAAAATAACATTGATATAGATAGGAGCGCAAATTTGTGACACGGCCTCTTAAGTTCATAGACAGCACCACAGAGGATTACGTGGAAGTAATTAGTCAAACAATTTCATAGAACCGACGAACACAGTGGACCGACAAAACCACCACAGTTACAGCAAGAAAAGAAAATTAAACGACCTTGGGAACAGTGACAAACAGACGGACCCAACGATGATGCTAAACAGATATCCTGGACACCACAACGACGACAGCAGAGAAGAACAGAGTAGTAAAACTGCTTATAAAGTTGAAATAAGTGAAAAAGGGACTATATGCAAGTATTGGCAAAAATTACTGGTCTCAATTTTTTCCATGCCCGCCTCTCTGCCGAAATAAAAAAAACTGGAAAAAGGTGTGTGTTTTATGGCCTTTACACTGTATTTTTTTTTTTTGTAATCGGAATAGAAGTACTCGTGTAAAATTACAGATATTAGTAAATTTTTACATGTAGGTACATGAAAACAAATGTATCACTACAAATTGTACTAATACTGGGCTCGGATTCTTACTTGGGAATTTATGCTTTGTGTCATCCCAGTACCTCCAATAGTCAAAAGTTACATATTTACAAACCGCTCCCTGAATAGCTTCCCAGTGTTAACTGCGCACATCAATAAGCATCATAAAACAAAATAAATTCGAATTATTTAATATTCGATTATCATTCCCTTGGTTTAAAAAAAAATGTTTGAATGAAATTTAATTTGAAATATATATAAAAAAAAAATGCGGCAATTTTTGTTCATGTTTCACATTTGCAGAAATAACCGTAGCAATGTGTTGCACAACGTTACAATATATTTCTTGCAGTATTACAAATTAACTTCTTGGCAACTGGTTTCCAAAGTACTCTCTTGTAAGAACACGGACTTTTTTTTCTCCTGTGTAGGCAGGGCGGGCGACCACCGTGACTGCCCAGGCGATGACATTCCTGTCCGGACAGGTTCCTGACCACGTTTTCATTAGGGCGAATTGGGCTGGCTGGACGATGGAGCGGGAAGGGGGGAGGGGCGGTGTTAGGCCTACCGCGGTGAAAGCAGGGCACCATTTCTCCCGTCAGCCTCTCAGCCCCGACACCGCAGGTGTTGACCGTCGCGGGAAGAACGTCCTTCCCCCCAACCCACCACCCCTCCACCCCCTGACACACACACCAATCACCGGTCGTTGACGCACACGCGTGATCGGAATTACATGACGAGAAATCGTGAAGATGCGGTTACCTTTAAGGTGGAAAGGACAGGTCTCGAAATACGCAATAGTGGTTTCAAAACATTTTTCATTCCATAACTAATTTTTTTTATCTTCACATATTTTAAAATTTGCATTTCTTAAAGCATAGTTCAAACTTTGAGAGATTTACAAAGTTCCTTGAAATAATATCTGGTGATAGCATTATTACAGTTATAGTAATTCCCCCAAAACTGAATTAAATACTAAACGAAAATTATTTCGCCAGGTAAACTATATCTAGCAGCCAGTGATTATTAACTTCAACAATTCTATGCTTTAACCGAGGTCGAATTTTTAAAATCGGATGATCACTAAATTTTTATTACCCCAAAAACCATCGAATTGAGCTTTTTTGGTTTCTATCCCTCCCCATTAAGGTCCCTGACTATCCAGGAAAACACACACCGTGTGTAGAGTTTCAGAAGAAACTCTGAAACCACCCGACTTTAAAACTGCTCAGTATATCAGAGCGATGTCTGTTTACGAAAAAAAAAAAAATACAATTCAGGAGAAGCTCAGGGTGGATGAGTATTTTATGTACACCCGGTTACGGATTCCAAGGAACTTGCATCACACCTTTATCTTCACTAAGCACATATCATCCCACCTCACCCACATAAATAGAGCCGGTCATTTTGGATTTCCAAATATATTGTTACAAATTTCGATAACAGCTCCGTGTTGGAAAGTTTCGGCTCGACGTGGCATGGCTCCTTGCTTCGGGTACTCTTTGAAGTCAAAATTCGAGGACTGGATATTATGACAGTTGTTGCTACTCACGTGAAACAATCAGTTATTTTGTACCGGTGATTACAGACTGGAGGCTGTTTGTAAGTTCAGATTGTATACAGAAAAAAACATTTTCTGTACTCTTACACAAGATTCCCTTGGAAAACCAGTTGCCAAGAAATGTTTTATAATAGTCCAAGAAAGATGTTCTAAATTAGTACAAATCATGGCTATGGTTATTTTTGTTTGTATGAAGTACTTTTTTTTCAAGATAATACTGAGTATTACTTTAGAAAATTGGCGCATAATTTTATAATTTAATTGATGTTTAATCCAAGCATAATATTCTTAAACCATGGAAAATATAATCGAATATTTAACAATTTGACTTTATTTTGTTTTACTATGCTTATTTATATGCGCTGTTATTACTGAAAAGATATTTAGGGAACGGTTTGAAAAAAACTTTAACTATTGGAGGTACTGGGACAACACAGTACTACTGTGAACAACATATAAATTTATTAATGTCTGTTATTTTACATGAATATTTCTGTTCCATTTAAAAAATCCCTTTCAGCACAGCCTTCAGGGGTAGGTAGATTTCGATGTACCTATTTCTTCTGGAAATATTTTGAAAACTTCTATAAAATTTTTGGTACATTTTAAGAACTCAATGTAGGCCTACTTAGTATATTTATCTTCTCCAATATTAAAAAATGATCGATTTAACATTTCTCATTTTCCATGCAGTAAAAATATTATGATTGTTTTTAACACAATGCATCCAGCATTGAATAACTTATAACGAATTACATATTATCCTAAATAAGGTAATTATTCAAATTTTTGACCTTCCAAAACTATTTTCTATCTCTTCCTCTAATAACGTGGTCGTATAAAAATTTTCTTTGCACCAAGGTTTAAGGGCGCATAGTTTTAAAAAAAACAACGCGATTTAAAAACTATTCAAGACATCCGAGTGAAGTCTGTTTACGAAAAGTATTTAAGAATTCGCTGAGGACCGAAAAGTACTTTTGATTTTGGATTAAGTTTTTAAACTGTATTTTTTGAAGAGTGAAAATGGCTAAAATGTGAATTTTTAGAGTAATTTTTAGGCGTAAAACAACCGGTACAGATTCTTGAAAGCACTTAAGGGACTTACATTACACCTTAATCTTCACTTATCCGCCTCAAAATGTTACGGTCACCACTCATATTTCACAGTTGTCAGTTGTCCTATGCACGACGAGAAGACTGCGCGTCAGTTCAGAGCCTTGCACTTAGAGGCTACACCGCGCTAGAAGCACCAGCGAGCGTCGCGCTTGTCATCCCACATCACTATAACAGATACACTTCGACTAGACGAAACACTCAAGATAATAATAAGATGATTTAAAATAAATTGGTGGTATAAAAATTATTTCAAACGAAAGTGGTAGATAATAATTTATGGTTTTAAAATAAATTAGAATGGATTTAAAAGGTACATGGTACGAAATTTATGATTTTTTTTTATAATTCTACCCCTGTTTTTTTTATCCCTTTTCTGCAATGGTTCGTTTTATCAAAAAAAAATTATGTTCTTTAAGTATTAGAGGAGATAATAAAATAATTAAAATTAAAAAAATCTGAAACGTAGATATAAACTAATCAGAAATTTAATTTGTAAGAGGTTCGTGTCAGTTTTTATTAACTGCTCAGTATAGTTATGTTGGCGATTTATTGAGTAAGAACGGTTTTTATCTGTTTTTTATTAGTTTTTCAGTCATCCACGAAAGTGAAAAAATGTATAATTAAAATTTTCTTGCAATTAATGTAATTCAGCAAGTAAGTGAAAGAAGAGATGCGTTTAATTTATCTGGAAATACCTAATAGGGATACCGAACGACAAAACAATGGCTTAGCTCCTTGGTATTATCTTTGTAACACACGTTTCTTATACTGCAAAATATTTCAAAGAAATTTTAAGTGTTTAATTTGTAGTAGGTTATTAAATGGTCTGCCGCTAATATATTGACATATGAGAACGATTCGGTATCTACGTGTTAAATTAATTATAAACAAATTATTTTCAGAAAATAACTTTACATTAAAATTAAGTATTTATGATTTAGTGTCATTTGACATAGATTAATATTACGCTGTCAAAAAATAACTTTAAATATCAACACGCAGTGAAATTTAAACGTTCGATAAAGTTAACGAATAACCGGTCACGCCTGCCCCCTTACAACCTTCAGGTGTACAAACAAAAAAATTCAACAGTCAAAATTCTAAAATTACTAAACATAAATTAATTTAGCAAGCTACAGAGTAAATAGGGCAAAGTCAAGCCTCTTCAGAGAAAATAAGTACGCCTACAACATGACTTCTTACTGTATTTTATTGAATTATATTTTAAAGTACGGCAATCCTTTTGTACAAGAGTGTATATTTGACAAAAATTAAAAAAAAAAAAAAATACAACTTAATATTTAAAGATTTAGTCACTAAAAATGTTCTTAGATTTGGGTGTGCCACCAATCTTCTTATTTTTACGTCTGTACGTTTTGCGTCTCGGGACGACTCGTAAACGAAAAGATTTCAAAAGTGTATCTAGTTGAAACGATTGTGAACTTGCAGGTTTGACACCAACAGTTCCGGGAGGGAAATCAATTACTGTTCAAATATATAACTGCAATCTCGCAGAAAATAATTAAGTTCCAAAGTTTGATTTCGTGAAACCGTATTTGTGTAGCACATCTAGTGTAAGGATCCTTTTACTGCAACGCGCCCACTTCCTTCCCGTTCAGACATACAGCATTCCGCCGCAGCGATTACACTGCGCGAGGCTCATTTACACTGAGCGCTCAATCCCTCGTGCTGGCCAGCCACAAACTGTGTCGTGGAGGAAGTGTACCAAATCTTAACAGCTGTTATGCCAAGCATGTGAGTTACAGATTAATATGAAAGTTCGTGCAAGCTGTTGAAATGCAAAAGTGATAACCTGGTTTCCAATAAAAATGCGTGCCACGGCAAACAAACTTAGTTCCGCGTCTCGGCGCTCGAAAAATGGGAAACACACTTCTCCCTTGAAAAATAGAAACCAGTAGTCTGTTCAGGCAAAAAAAAAAAATGGTGGACTGATCTTACTTTGTCCGGCGCAGCTAGCGTCAAGTGATCGGACCAGCTCTCGTGGTCGTGCAGGAGTTCTGCACTAGAAGTCCAGTCCACGGCAGGCGTCGCGCGCCCCACTCTCGGACTTGTATTCACACACTCAAGTCTCACGATGAAGTTCTTATGCGCCGCGCAGTGACAACTCCACTTTAGATCTCCGCGCAAGCGCAGTGCTCATGACTCGCGCGTCCCATAAAAAAAACACTGGAATGGTTAACTAAGACACCACATTAGATGCACACCCACGCACATTCTATCGAACGGATTCTGGTACGCCTGTCCCTGTTGTGATGGCACACCAAACACTAAACACTAAATTAAATACTTTAAATCTTAAAAAAAATATTACAGCTAAAATATGAATACGTTGAATTACAAATAAACACAGTTCTAAATTTTTTGTAAGTCAAATTAAATTTCAAGAAAAATACGATATAGCAAGAGTGTAAATACAAAAAAAAAATATTATTAGACAAAATATCAGATTGTAGGCGTGCCAACCGCCTCAACCCGTATGAATTATACGTATAGTCTATTTGTATTCTTTTTTAAAAAAAGAATTACGGCGGGGATATTGTGTTAAGTAAATGCAAACAGTTTTGCCTCTTTTTTCGAGTTTTAATTACACTCGTGTTAATGACCATGAAATCTAATTTGCACGACAAACCGTATTCAACCCTGACAGGCAATCAGTGCTTGACTGAAATTTCAATTGGCAACTGAGGTAAAAATTTTCCGTTCCAAATTAGGACGCATTCTTCCATGCGTGAAAATTTCATTGCCAAACATGAATTACGACCATAGCCTTTTGTTAATGTGCGCGTTTGTGACTGGAAACAATGCGCAGACAGTTGAATAATTCGTTGTGTGAAGAAGCTGTTCCAGTTGCTAGTTAATGAAACTCCTGAATATGCATGGCACGTGTTTCCTAATTGGCAATTTTAAGGCATAGTGAGCACAGTTTATCACCGCTGGACGGAGATACGTAATCTAAAGGTGTGTCTGAGCCAGAAGAGTGGTCGCTTGAAATTTTTTCGCTTTATATATTTCACCAAGCATGAAGCAAAAAAAAATTGTGTCTGGATAGTACTTTACAGGTGGTTTATATGATAAAAAAAAATTGAAGTGTTATTTAGGTTCTTTCTATAGATTTGTACATCTAATTTCGGTAATGAGCAATTTCATGTGTTCTCATGTTGCAAAAACACTTATAATACGAAACAGGAAATTCTACGTAGAATTCTTTGAAATAATGCTGAACGTGATGAATACACGCAAATTGTGTTCTTAACTACATTTCTTGACGCGAATCACACGTAGTTTCCGCACCCGCCGCTAGAATTCGCTGTCCAAGCAGCTATGTCAAATATTGAATCATTCGATTTTCGGAACGAAAGATTAAAAAATATATTGAAACTGTTCCGATAAAAGCGAAAATGACTGAAAAATATACTAAACCCCGGCTTTGGACCCAATTTTCGACAAGGAATTTTATTGAAACACTGTAAAACTTGTTAAAATTCACTTAAAAGTTAATACCATAAAGTTGGCTTTGTAAACTTATTTTTAGTGCCATCCATCAGAGATGGCAGAAACGTGGCTACACATTTTCATTCCACGCGATTCCATTCCATTCACGAAATTACCCCTACTAAATACCGTATACCGAGAGATAAGATGTTACACAAAAATAATATTTTGAGCCTGCTAGTGGCTGGTAAAGATATATAATTTTCGATTTAAGCAAATGGTTACATATAAAAATGCTAGATTCACTAAGTTATATGAAATAGAAACAGCCTCTTAATATTTTTCTCTGATGCAATTTTTAAGTTTGTTCATATATCTTTTTAATTTTAACATCATTAGCGTGATATTCTTAGAAAAAAATACTATAGCAATTTATAATGTTACTAACGTGCAATATTTTGGTTACAGGCATACAGGAAATAAAAACTTAAAATTTAACTTTGAGGCTCATCGAAAATGTTTCCTTTTATCTTCCGAATTCTTACGAAAAATGGTCTAAAATAATAATTTATAATTTTGAAGATATCACAATAAAATCTGGTAACATATTTAAAAAAAAAAAGCGCAAATCACAAAAAAAAAAAAAAAAAAACCTTTTGGCTTGGACTAAAGGTGCAGTAACATTTAGAAGTTCATATTCTTGTAATTTGGAAGTAAAATAACCAAAGTCCATTTCAAAAAGTGTCATCTCTTGCACTAAGGTTTAGTCGCACGAAAAAAATTGTCTGACAAGGAGAGGGAAGGGTCGCCAGGTCTCAGAATATCTTCAAACTTGGCGCAGGGGAAGGTCACCTCTCGAATATTTAGTGTACAAATACATCAGCCTGGGTAGTGAAACATACCCTAGAAATACTTTTTTTTTTTTTGAAATTACAAGCGACTTAAAGTAGACTGAACGTTATTCCCTACTCGAGCGAATCTAATGCACATCCTTTAGCGTATTTATCTAGTAACCTCTAGATCACTAGAGGTATTAGATCTTAATGCATGCTTTTTTTTCGTTTTATATCCATTTTATATTATTTTTCTTTGCTTCCAAACCATGTTTCTAACAAAAAATAATGGAATGGATGAAAATTTGGATGATAAAAAAATAATGGCAGGAAAAATACATTTTTTAATTTTTTTTTTTGCAAACATACATTTATAAATTAATTTTCAAAAGTAAAGGCGTAGAATGCTGAAAATTTTTGCGTTAGTCGAGAAATTTTTATGAATGTGAATGAAGATTTTTTTCCCACAGAAAACTTTGAAAAATAACCTTGTAATTGCAAGAACTCTGCGTTTATGCGATGTGCTAGATGTCGTAATATAACTTATTATTTTGCGTTTTTTTTATGACGAGTAATATCGAGGCGCTTGTAAAACCCCAAATAAAGGACTTTTAAAAAAAAGGTTTTGTACTACTCAAAAGAATGATAACTTAAAATTGGTGGAATATATATTTTTTTCATATTAGGGTAATAATAGTAACTTTTCAATTCTTCAAAAAAAAAATTCCCCATTCCAAACCCCTTTGCGGAAATCACACATTAACGATCTCAAACAAAATTTTCTATCCCAATGTTTTCTGTATCATTTTGGAAGTAATTTGTGTAAAAATACGGCTTTTATCGTGTGCATAAAAAGTGATATATAAAAACTTCTGAGTTAACTATTGTTTTGGTCTTCAGGAACAAGCAAACGAAAAACTAGGTAAAGATTTTCCGGAAATCATACCATGGTAACCACAGCAATATGTGGTCTGTTTTTGACATCTACCTAAAATAATACTGTTGAATTAAAATAAGTTGCTTGACTAGCTTTGGGTGATACAGTTATTTTATAGTTATTTTGTTTTCATGAAAATTTGAAAAAAATAATTAAATCTATTAATTTTGCTTACCGTGGAGGGCACTGGGATTACAGATTAAACTCGCTGTGAATAGTTATTAACTAAATAATATCAGCTACACTGTAAAAAAAATTCACTTTCAATTTAAGAAGAAACCTGGTTACAAATTATCCAGGGATCTTCGCAAACTTACTGTTATCTTCGTAAATTTACGGACACTGAGTTACCTTGCTTACAACATGAATCCAAAATACTATTTTTGGTATAGTAAGAAAACATTCAAAAAATGGTTAAGTGTACAGTAAAAACAATCTTCTTTTGTACAAGTTTGAACGAATCAATACAACCAGGAATTCGAGATACGGCATAATTTCCACGAAGATTCACTTTTTAAAATTACGAATAAATCTTCGTTTATTTGAGTTGAATTCTTTGTAGAAAAGTACGTAAATTTCTTACAGTGAGAAAGGTGTGTTTTATTTTTATCAAGACGCTAAACTAGTACATTCTAGGTTTCTAAAAAAAAAAAAAAAAAAATGTTGTTTTGAACTCTCGGGGCCCCACACATTTCCCATCACACCCAACTGGTGTCAAGGGGTTGAAATGTTTGCGGTTAGTCCCGCATCCCTTTCGCGGGGGGGTGTGTTCATTCAAGGGCTCGAGACCTTTTAGCGCTTTTCCGCGTCCCTTTTCACGCGTCCCGCGACCGTCGCCGTGAACGCTGGCGCGTTTGACGCATGGCCACATCTCCCACACAATCTTCACAACCCTTTTTCAGGACGCCCGCGGCTAAACGGACCGCCACCCACAATGAGAGGAAGAGATATAGATAGATAGGTGGAGAGAGACAGTCCTTGGCCCTTTCCCAGAAGCCATTATGCCCGCGAGTCATTGTCGACGCTCGTCCAGTGTGTTTCCAGTTTCTTTCTCACCCTCGCGAGACAGCTTCGCCCCCCCCCCCCCCTCTTCTTTCTACAGCTTCAACCCCTTCGCCCTCAAACACTCCCTCCCCCCATCCCTGTTTGCCAATGACTGCCGCGCGCAAAACATCTTGTGCAGCCGTCACGCAAGGCCAGCCTCAAATCTCACACCGTGCGAAATTGCGGTTTGGTCTGCAAACGACGATGGACCTGTTTCTTGTAAAGAACGTTGGTCAAATCTCCAGTTGCCTCGGCATGTTCTAAAAGTCCCTTGTTAGTTTTCGTCTCTCTGTTAATTCCTTAAGTGTATCTTCCGCTTATATATATAAACTAGCAGTGCCCGCGACTTTGTCCGCGTGGAATTTGTTAGGGGGTATTGTGACTTTCTGAGATAATATGGTAGATGCACAGTTTTAGGTTATTCTCAAAACACTCATAACCAATGGTATATTAAAGTACTTCTGCGTAAACTATATTTTTAGTTTTGTCTTCCGGCAGAAGTAGAAATTGATTTTCTCCCGAACCAGATATCGACAGAGCAACATATAGTTGCCCGTGCGAAAAACACTCTTGGCGTAAATGTATTCCTACGTACTTAAATGTTTGTCCCTGGGCCTTATTAATTGATACCGCAAACGATACCTTCACCGGAAATTGAATTCGCTTAAAGTGAAAAGGCAAATCCGTTGGTATCATAGGTATGCGAGGTATCAGCACTGTTTGCCCTACTGCTGGACCAGTCAATACTGTAGCACCAATCACGTTATCGCGAAGGAATTTTACTTGGAGTCTGGTTCCGTTGCATAAATTTGGTGGTTTAAGATTCCTTAGCAGCACAATTGGACAGCCAGTTTTTAATTTGAGTGAATGTGAGGGAAGGCCACTCGGATTTAAAGAATTTAAAAATTCTTGTGGATAATGTACCGCATCTTCTTGATCCATTACTTAATCAATGGACCTGTAGTTCACTCTATCTCCTGGAAGTTTACCCAGTATCATGTTATTGATGTCGTCAACGCTAATGTTTCTAGCTGTCAATATTTCCCTTTGACACATCCACTGGTAGTCTTTGTTTTCTATATGGACTACATCTGGGTACTCTTGAGAGATTAGGTCTTCAATGCTAGTCATACATGCGCGTGCAATACTTAATACTTATTTGGCTACAACACTAATACTTACATTTTAAATATCGCGATATCTTTTGAATGAAACGTCCGAATTGAATAATTCAAAAAGTTCTAGAAAGGTATTGAATTCGTCTTGAATATGCAGTAATTTATTTTGATAAGGATTAATACCAAGGTACACAATAAAGAGTTTTTGAAGTGACGGTATTTTAATAATTAAAAAAAATATAAGAAAACACTAATTGTGAGATAACTACAATAGTTAGACATATGGTTACGCGATATTTTTTGAAGACAATTATATGTTCTGCAAAGTGGTAGTACATTGTTTTGTTCTATAATCAATAGGTTTCACAGCGCACGCCGTGTAAAGATTTTTTCGGGTCATTTTTTTACACTTTGGGTTACCTTATTGGACTTTTAGTAAGGATCCCTAATGTTATTGATAATATAATATAGCCTATAGCCTTCCTCGATAAATGTACTATCCAACACTGAAAGAATTTTTCAAATCTGACCAGTGGTTCCTGAGATTAGCGCGTTCAAACAAACAAACAAACTCTTCAGCTTTATAATATTAGTATAGATTGGTACGTGCTTTGAGTCTTCAGTGTGCATTCGTTGAAAGCAGTAATGGATAGACACGAGTAATTATTATTAATTTTATTTTCAGCACAATTTGGTATATTAAAACAGAATATTCCGGCGATATTGTTTTTATTTTCATTAATTCTGTTTTGTAATGGCTCAATACTTATTCCACCCAAATATCAAAATGTTTACTTGCTGCATTTTTACGATAACATATATTTGTTATAAGATTTTCAAAAACAGATACATTCAGAACAATAAAAATAAATGGATGAGCTTTAGTAGTTTAAAAGTGATTCAAAAGGAGCACGATCAAACAAATAATGACATTCCTTGAATGTCGAACATTAAAATATTACTTTATTTTTGGTGTAATTTGAATTAAGTTTTGGGTAAATGCTGCTTTATTTCATTCCTTAACTTGCATTTCGGTTTTATGTGGTGTATTGAAATACTTTTCGGGTGTAATTTCGGGTTTATCGTAATTCACCACACAATCTTGTCCCTACAAATGGGATGAAATGTTCTAGGAAACCTAATCTGGAATTAGATTCTTAAAGTAGTACCTGGTACACAAATCTGTATCTCAAGATCCAGGAATAAAAAAAAATGATACACAGAAAAAAAACACTAATTATAATTTACAAAAAAATTGAAAAAATTGCATTGTTTTTATCTTACATGCTCAGGATTTAAAAAAATATATTATTTTTTATCACACCTTCAGAGAAGTATGCAGCTGGAGGCTGGCTCAGGTCAGTTGTTTAAAGAAGCAACCCCAGGCAGTCATTCCTGACTCCTACTACACGAATCATCATCATCATCATCATCGCCACGGCCCATGTGCCCCGACATGTAACACGTGCTCGGCGGGAGTGGGGGGGGGGGGGGGGGGGGGGGGGGCAGAGAGTCCCAGGCCGCAGATCGCCGCCCATTACCTCCGGTTGTGCTCTTAAAGTATTTTCGGGCGTGGTGTACGTGAGTTGTACTTGCGGTTGGTTGCAAGGGGAGAGGTGGAGTATTAGCTTATTTGGGTCCTACGGGGTCCGTCCCGTGAGGGGAGGGGGAAGTGAGGGACATGGGGCCGTGTCGTCTTATCGTGGTACTGCGCTCAGACTGTTTGCCTAATCAGACAACACCGCGACACAGTGTGCCGTAAACTGTATTGTCATCACAGCTACTGCGGGCCTCGTGGTCCGAGTGCCAGAACCCAGCATCGAACCAAGGGCCCGCGAAGAGTTCCAGGCTGCGGAGCGCCGCCCACTGCCTCTTGTTGTGAAATGGAGTTTGTGTGTGGATGTCTGTGAAAAGGATGTTACTGGGTTACTTATAAGGCGGTACTGCCTCGGGACTACCGCGGATGGGGGGTTATGTGGGATGTCCAGCGGGGCCCACCACGGGCCCCCAGGGAGGTACATAAGGGCGTCTCGCGTCGTGTGAGGCAGTCAGCGCCCGGTCTGGTGGGCGGCGCGCAGCGGACAGTGGAGCTGGTGATAAGCATGAAGCATTTCCTTGGATAGTTTTCGTGGGGAATAATGAATTACTATTTGTTTGTGTTGGATTTTCCAAGTTTCACCCCCTCAGCTAATTTTTTTTTTCCTCGAAATATTTTTCCTCTCGCATAAAATATTTCACACATTAAACATTTTACTGTACCTGGGGATTCGATTTGTTTCACGTCGATCGAATAGGCACAGACTTCTTAGGTATCTCCAAAATTATAGCGTGGGCTTCGAATTATTTGAGTGTTGTCTCGAATATAAAATAACAGAGGATGAAATCCTCTAAAAAAAAAATTTAAATACAAAAAAAGTGAGAGAGTCTTTCAGTACTCGCCAGAGACATGTGACCTCTAAAATCGGTAATGAGCAAATTCGTGGGTTCTCATGTTTAAAAGAAACTTAAAATACAATATTCGGACACGAAATTTATAGAATTATTTAATATAATCCCGAGCGTGATAAATATATACACAAATTGTTTTGTTTTTTTCAACTACATTTTTGACGCGAATCACAACTAGTTTCCGCACCCTCCACTAGAATTTGCTTCCGTAGCAGCTACGTTGTCTATTGAGTCATTCGATCATCAGACAGGAATTTTAAACTATGTAATGAAACGGCTGCGATAAAAGCGAAAGAGACTTGAAAAAAAAAAAACCTAATCCCCGGCTTTAGACCTGATTTTCTATAAGGAATTTTATTAAAATGCTGCTCAACTTGTTAAAATTCATTAAACAGTTAATACTATAGAGTATGCCTTTGGCTTTGTGAACTTTGGTTAGCGCCATCCACTACAGATGGCAGCATCGTAGTTTACACATTTTCGTTCCATGCGACATCCGTTTCATTCACGAAATTACTCTTATTAAATGCCTTTATACTAAGAGCTGAGCTGTTACACATAAAAAAACACACACACATAAAAACTCGAATATGTGTAACTTATCAATGAATAAACATGAGCTGTGTTACAACTTCGCAACTTGTGCGAAAGCCGAGTAATGCAACAAATTACATAACTAACGAAAAAAAAGAAGTTGGCTCGGTTGCTTATGTATAAGTATACGGCTTGAAAAAGCACTGGCTTTAGATACCTCTATTTAAGTTACTTGATTTTTCCATAAACAAGTGCAGAATCGCAGACTCGCTCGAAACACATCAAATCTTGACTTGATGTAAGTTTTTGGACATACGCCATTGCTAAGAACTTTTTCTGTTGAAGAAAAACTAATAAATAAAATAAATAAATAAAAATACTCAAAAAAAGACAAAAAACACACAAAACTAAGCAAACAATTGCTGTTGTCAACAAGGATATGAACACCACAAAATATTCCGAAACAGGAATATGGTCAGCAAACAAAGAAAAACAAAGAAAAATGTACTAAGAGAACGAAAAAATCCCCACAAATGATGACAACACAAAAATATTGAAACCCAAAATAATTCAGCACAACAGTTGAAGCGAGACAAAAAACATGACAAAACGAAAAGACAAACAAATACAATAGTTTTACCTAAACAGAAACAAGCGACGTTTCGGGAACTGCTATCTGCTCCCGTCCTCAGGCAGAGACGCACATGGTACGGAAACACAGGTGCGACTCCGTACCATGTGCGTCTCTGCCTGAGGACGGGAGCAGATAGCAGTTCCCGAAACGTCGCTTGTTTCTGTTTAGGTAAAACTATTGTATTTGTTTGTCTTTTCGTTTTGTCATGTTTTTTGTCTCGCTTCAACTGTTGTGCTGAATTATTTTGGGTTTCAATATTTTTGTGTTGTCATCATTTGTGGGGATTTTTTCGTTCTCTTAGTACATTTTTCTTTGTTTTTCTTTGTTTGCTGACCATATTCCTGTTTCGGAATATTTTGTGGTGTTCATATCCTTGTTGACAACAGCAATTGTTTGCTTAGTTTTGTGTGTTTTTTGTCTTTTTTTGAGTATTTTTATTTATTTATTTTATTTATTAGTTTTTCTTCAACAGAAAAAGTTCTTAGCAATGGCGTATGTCCAAAAACTTACATCAAGTCATGCACTCCCATTGCACAAATCTTTTAAAGATAACACATCAAATCTTATACGAGTTAATTTGCTGCTTCACCCGAAAAATCTCCAAAAGTCCAATTTTCACATGTGTAAACACTGCATACATGATTACTCATGTTCTTAAACATATAATAAAATTATTAACCTATATATTGTATGGTGTAAGATTTTTTTTCTAAAAACATTTGTAGGAGAGATACCATTAACACACACAAACATATAATCAATGTTTGTTTGTTTGTCCCTTATGTGTTCCCAAACCATTCAACCTATTGCGATGAAACTTTGCACACTTGACCTTTGAAACACGAAGAATATCTCTGTCTAGGTGAGATTTTGATAAAGCTAATCCTTAAAGCAGAATTATGTATTCTTGATGAAATTTCGCCATTTAATTGTTATCGAATCGTTCATCGGATCTCTATGAAAACTTGCACATTTGACCTTTGAAACACGAAGAAGATTACTGTCTAGTTGAGGTAACCTTCAATAGATGGCGCGCAAATCGTTTAAACAAATGTGTGTATTTCTTATAATTTAGCGGCAGTTCGTGTGTTTTCGGTGTATGAGTGCGCACGGATGAAAGAATTGAATTAAATATAAAAGAGAGATAGAGATAATGAAATATGTAGATATATAAAGAGAATATATATTATATAAATGTGTGTGTAGATAGAGATATAGAGACATATTGGAGATATATAGTGAGATAGCGAGATAGAGAATTAGAGAGAAAGATAGAGATGCTTTATACCTACTTCCAACAAATTACAAAAATAATTGAATTAAGCATTGCAACGCATGCCGGGAATTAGATAGGATGATTTACCATTTGTAAATTATAATGCACCTATGATATAGTTTTATAAAATTAAAAAAAACAAATAGTTCAGAGTGTAAATAGGCTTTAATAAGATCTCGATTGTGAATAGTAATTCAACTGACAAAATTGTAACCTAAGAAAATAAATATATTTTGAACTTTGCCATTATAATATTTCAATAATTGCTACCTTTACCAAAACCGCACATTATATATTTTTTTAAATATCGTTATCATACAGATTTTATGATAATGAAATGGTTTTCAGGAGATCAACCATCTCAATTTACAGAAAAAACTATACTTTTACAAAAGATTAATTAAAAAATTAGTTGCTAAGAAATAGTTTGAAATACTACAAGAAAGATATTGTAACTTTGAACAACACATGGCTTTGTTTATTTTTACATACATGATTAAGTTTTTCTGGATAATACTACGAAACTTGGTGCATAATTTTATATTTCAATTAATGTTTCATTCAAGCATAATTTTTTTAAACCATGCAAAAGATAATCGAATATTCATTAATTAAACTTTATTTTGTTTTATTATGCATATGTATTAATGTGCGCAGTTAGTACTGGAAACCTATTCGGAGAACCGTTTGCAGATAACTTTAACTACTGGAGGTAATGGGACAACACAAAGCATAAATTCCCTGGTAAGAACCCAAATCTAGCATTACTGCGAATAATTTTTTTTGTAGTGATACAGTTGTTTTCATGTAAATGTACGAATTTACAAACATATGTCGTTTTACGTGAATATTTCTGTTCCATTTACAAAAAAAAATACTGTTTTTATTCTGTCCACAATGCACACGTATCACCTGTGATGATCGCCGTCCAGTTATAAACGCCTGCCCGAGAGTTGACGCTTCGCTTCTTGTCGAGAGCGGAGAGACGAAACAGCGAAGGAAAGCAAACCCCGCGTTGGGGGACTCCCAGCCTGCAGGCCAATAAGAGAGGCAAGTTGGGAAACAACTTATGGTTGGGGGTGGATGGGGGGGAGGGGTTTGTTGGTGGCGGGGGAAGGGTTAGAGTCCTCCTCAAGACGGCTAATGAAATCTTCCCGCGGTTTGAGTGCCGCCGAAGCCCGGTGCAGCCGCGCCTAATTGGCCTCAGCGATGTTTCTGGCGGAATGCAGCCGGTGGTGGATAATAGAGAGAGAGAGAGAGAGAGAGAGAACAGTTCAAATAATAATAAGAAAAGCTATACATTCCGGGTGGCAGTGTTTTACCGCGAGTCCACCGGACCGTGGCATCCTCTGTTCGCGTCGGGATTAGTTCCCTGGGAGGGGGGGGGGGGGGGGACCCCAAGGCAAAGTGAACTACACTGAAAAAAAAACTTTTACAAGGTAAATCCTTACGAAATCAGTTGCCAACTATATTACTTGTAAAACTGCAAGGCAGAGCTTTTGTACTAAATTACAAATGATACTCTTGTATTTTGATGTTATTCTGGTGGGTGTCGGCGGCCATCATGGATTTGCGTCGTCTGCTGTCTGCCTCCGCCTTGTTATAGATGTATTTAATATAAACGTTGAGAAAATATTTATAAAAAAAATCATTATTGCAGTGGGTATGATTTTGAACCGAGGGAAGCTGTTTAACAAGTCTACTCCGTGAAGCAGATACCTTAGCTACTAGGCTAAACGATCAGTTTAGAGGGTTAACACCAAGCATGCTATAAGTCTCTGAGAAGCTATAGTACTAGTTTCTTACGAAAATCAGGTTCATCACTTTTGAGCTTTAGCCACTGCTGGAACCTGTTGTGACTGCACGCCTATAAAAAAAAGTTTATTTTATGGCCTTACAAGAATTCCGCTTGTAATTTTACAAGCAGAGATGATATTTAAAGATACACTGTAGTACGTTTTCAAGGTCTGGTGAGAGTGCAAACAAAGTTCTTGTAAATTTTACAACTTTTTTTTTTAGAGTGTAGGCCTACCGTCGAAGACCGGGTGGGTATGATGGAGGAACTATCAGTAGCCCGTCAAGGGCGGTGGTCGTTTTAAAAGAGCGGGAACCATTTCCCTGCAGCCATTGAAAGTTTAAGTCGTGCTTCGCATCGAGTAGAAACGGTGAAACAGATGACTTTGTTATATCAGTGGCCGTACAGCTATTATATGTTTGAAATTAAATTGTTTCTCCCGGTTTGGTTTTTCCCCCCACCCACAGACTGTTGTCAGTTTATGAGCCACCGAGTTGGTATCCGCTCTCCGAATGGGTCGGAGCCCTTTAAAATCTCGGAGGTCCCATATCATTTACCATTGGGCATAAGCATAACCACGTGACGTAAAAATCATTCATTCAATTCTCCTTTCCACGTGCCGGGCTGTATTTCGAAACAGCTTGAAGAGAGTAAAATGTAAAAAGTCAAGCAGATTCTCAGAATTTTTTCTCCACAATATACATAAAAGATGTTAAATTTTAATTGTGTGCTGTACTTAAGTATTTTTGCGGGTTTTATGGACACGCCTACGTTGTTACTACATCAACGACTAATACCACACCTTTAAAAATCATCCTTATTGCCAAGGTAGCTACCAAAATTTGTGTTATGTTTACACTTACTTTCGTATATGATGTATTCTACGCGATATGATGTTTAAGGTTGGTAAGTAATCAGTGGTAAAGGTCGCTGTCACCCTGTCGTAACGAAAGTCGATGGTACGATTAAAAACTTTAGCATGGACCGGTTTATGAACACCAAAATGTTATTCGAATTTTTTCGGAGGTCACTAAAATCCTGGATGTGCCATATTATCTTGAGTCCAACTAAACATAACCGCCCATTATAAAAACACTAACAGTTATTTTTTCCTTTTATTTAAATGGAATTATAGTAGGAAGTAACATTTTTTTTTTAATATCTGTACTCAAACACAATTAGAGAAAATTTGTTAAAGACTAAATAAACACCCATGTAATAACGTAGAAAATGTAGTTTACACTTTATAACACTAGATATATTTTCGATAACAATAATTAAATAAACCTTTTATTATGTGTTGACCTACACAGATTCATTAATCAACTGTTTCGGTTTAGCGGCGTAGTTCCGACGTTCGTTAATTTGATGCAACTTCTTTCCTATCTGATAACGCAGGGGATGGAACAAAACCGCCAGGGAAGAGATCTCAGCAAAATAAATTAAAGAGATCCAGAAGAACAAATTTTACAGGGGTAGCACTAATGGAAAAGTTGATTAAAAAAGTTAGTAGCCGGCACAGATCAAAGGGCGTTATCTAAAACAGAGACCGTGTGATTAACTGAAAGGGTAGTTTCGAATGGCGGATGGGAAGGATAAATATTGGGGTGGAAGAACGAGGGACTGAAATAATTACTGACTGTGTAATTATAAATGTCGCGAAGGATTCAATTAATAGAGCATTTATTCAAGGGGCGGAAGAATGACGATAGAGATAAGGTGGAAGTGGAAAAGCAAATTTCGCTTCTAAGGTTAAAATTCCTCGAATCCTTTAGCTCGTGGGTTTGGTAATAACGTTTCGGGGTGGACTTTTGGCATTCCTTCAGCTACGAGCGGGTACTTGTTGACTGTAAAAAAAGTTATAGGTACTTCAACTCTTACTTTTGGTAGAAAAACAGGGAATTTTCTGCCACTGGCGATAGGTAAAATCCAAATTTTCCCTAATCTGAATCTCGGATTCGAATCTCAGAGAGTACCTCGAATATACCTTTTAAATCCGAATCTTGGTGTCAGGGTTCAAAACATATCATCACGTACAATACATGAAAAAAATTAATTATGGTGTTGAAACATTCTACATTTTAAATGGTTGTTTCACAATATAGGTTTCCAAAATCTAAACATATTGAAATTTTATTTATATAATTACTTGATAGAAGTAATCACGATATTTTGAGGAATGGTAACATGATAGGTATGAAGAAGAAAAATTGGCCGAGTAAACTTCATATATTATGTGTTGAATTTTTTTAATTTACTGTATTTCGTCTAATATTTATCGTTCGAATCTTTTTCCTCGAATAAAGAATCCTTCGAATACTAAGGATTTGATAGTATACGAGAAATTTGAGGAATTGATTGTCTAATTGGCCGATGTCACACTGTGCGGTTGAACCGGAGGGGTTGCCAGTTTATACTCAGCGATTTCTTGTGAGTCAGTTGTTTGCATGTTCGATTTTGATGAATATACATAGTGCATTCTTAAGAGAACTGCGTTGTGCACTATGAGAAAAGCGGCTGAAAGAATGTTCAGTGCGGAAATTTTAGCCGCAGCGGGAGAAACGCATACTGTGACACCGGCCTAAAGGGTGGTTTACACGTAACGAATTACTGCAGGTTTTATCGTATTTAATAAATAATACCAGGTAAGACGGAGTGTGTCGACGGAAAAATGTACGTCTCACCGAAAATGAACGAAAACCACGGACAAACAGAATGTTTCCCAAGAACTGTTAGGACATGATGCGAAATAGCCTCTCTCATGTACGTGTATTATTTTATGTATGCTGTTACCGTTTATAATATTGACAATACGCACTATAATCCAACTGCGCCATTCGTCGGTTTCGCCTTGCAGTTCTTTCACTAACTTAATGTAAGTATATTGACTTCATTTGTAAAGCCACTCTCTTGACCATCGTGTTCTTCTTGCTTTTCTTCTTCTCTTGAGATGATGCAGTTGCACAAGGCAAACAGTAAACAACAGAGCTTCCTCCTTTGCGGATATCCTTAAAATGGTTCGTGGAATTTGGGAATTAACGTGGTTAAGGAAGTATGTCCTGTTCCAGGCCATTATTTTATTTTTACGTTTAACATGGTTACACTTGAAGACTTTTTAGTGGCCGAAGTTCGATAAAATAAAATAAAAAGTAGTGCATACGTTTTGCATAATTAGCTGCCAAAGTTGAATTTTTAAACATTTTTTTGCAGTATGGATGAGGAGAACGAATTGGAATTTAAAACTAGAACTTTTTAAAGGCAATGTTGGTGACTACTGCGTTGTATTTGTCACATTTCGTTCAGAAAAATTTATTTAATTTTATTTAACCTTTTCAAATCATAAAAATTCTGAGGATTTAAAAGACTAGCTGAAATTAAATATTTTTTTTCCTGAAAGAAATGAAACCATGTCAAACAACATGCAGTAAAATTGACCTTAAACCGAAAAAGTTACACTTTTATATTCCATTTAATTTTCCTTATCCATTCTGCACAAAACCGTTAACAATGCAAACAGTATTATATATGTATATAAATATATAATTTTGGGAAATTCCAGCCACTTAAAATGTCGGCCATTTTAACCGCGTGGAACGTAAATATAAAATTATGACTAGGAACGGGATTCATACACCCTTAACGGAGGCTAAGTTGGAACGTGTAGACACTCTACAAAATGAACGTTTTATCGCACGTCTTGTTTTTTTGTATGAACTACAAGACGTGCAGTAAATCGTCGCGTGTAAACAGCCACTAACACTGTGCATTGCACTCTGCCGCGAGAATAAACGCAGCAAATTAATTTAACACTCCATCGAGCTGATTACGATCACACACTTTGCGGTACAAGACGCGAGGAACACCGGAGGGCGTGGAGATCACTACAGGAAGAAGCTGCGTCATTACCAAAACAACATTGTCGTTAAAATCCGACCATTGATAACGTTCTAACGGTATGTACCGAAACCTTCGCGTATGAACACCCATTTAGGACGGTGTTTATCACACCGGTGCTACGTTATTTAGCATATGTGTATGAAATTGGTGGTGTGAAACGAATTAGAATTTAGCGATGTAATTTAACTGTAATAAGTATTAAAACAATGTGAGATTTTTGTGGAACAATTTTATTTTTATCACAGCTGGTACTGTTCCGGAGCCAAACCTATTCATGATGAAGTATAACTTAACTATATTTGAGGTTAGGAACTGTTTCGGTAGTAACTTTATCTATGATTACATGTTTGCTATGGCAGTACATACCAGGTATTGAAACATTGTGGACACAAATTTATTTCACTCAATATTTAAATTAAATAACTATCAAACCGATCACCGATGGTTTAAATGCCAGAAATTAAAATACAATCTAAAAAAACAAAGATAATATTTAATTTATTAGTGAAACGAATTTTTCGTCTTTCACGGACAAAATAGTTTATTTAACGCACACGTTGATTGTGGTCTTTTGACGTGACTGATTTATTCCGTGGCTCACGAGTCTCGCGGATCGTAACGAGACACACGCCGCTTGTTGGATCGTGATCACCAAAAGAGGTACGTGTTTCGGCGGAGCGTGGAGGATGTGCCGCAAGTCCCCCGCGAGTGTCCGTAGTCAGCCCGAGGGGCCTCGAGTCGGCCCGTAGTCGAAGACGGGACTCAGAACGGCCCGTCCAAGTGCCCAACCCCCGCATGGTAGACTCTTTTCTACTCTGTCCAACACTTCATCCAGACCATCCTCTGTCTCCTGTAAATTCCTACACGTAATGCATGCCAATTTGCATCCCGCATGAATGTGCCCAGGGTTTTCCCTGTGTACTATGCAGGTTTTACCTGGGCCCAACCTATCTCTAGTTATAGTCTAGATTTAAGAGTGAGGGGAGTTAGTCATGGCGCCAATCGCTGCCATGGCTGGCCAATCCCCTCCTAGCACATGATGCATGCGACCCTCTCCCTGCATGGCTAATCACAGCATGACTAGGCGTATAGGCTTCGGCCTGAGACGCACCTAGGTCCCTCCCTAACCCGGACCCCTCCAAAATACACTTAGTTTTTAGTTAGGTTAGGAAAAAAAAATCAGAACGGCCCGTGGTCGAAGACACCCCCCCCTTCCCCCCCAGGCAAAGTTTAGCCAGTGTTTCAAACGGGCGCGGTAATGAACTGCTGCTCCGCGACCGAAGCCCGGAAGTGTTAAAAATGTTCGTGAAGCGTTCGCGGGTGCAGGCTGAAATAAATTGCCGGCTAGAGCGTGATTTACAGCCCACCGCGTCGCCGCGCTAACACACGGCGTGTTCGGGCGACGAAAGAAACAAAGAAAGATAATGGAAAGGAAAAGAATCACTGGGGTGATAGCAATTCGTACAAGTGACTAACTTGTCGCGGGGAAATGTGATGGAAAGTGTGTGTATATGTGTAGTTGGTGGGGGGGGGGGGGGGGGGTCAGTAAACCCTCGTACCTCGGAACACTGGAAGCTCACCTCTCGATAGTCGTTATATATCGACGGTCAAATATTGCATTATTAAACTGAAGACAGGCTTACTCCCTTCTCCCCAGCCATCCCCCGCGAAAATAATCACTTTCCTCATCATTGTTTCAAGTGTGACAGTTCCATCATTTCTGAGAACATTCTGGCAAATGATTTAACAAAAAAAAAAACTAATTCCGATATGAAACAGGAAAGTTCAGACTGTTGTTTGATTCGTCGCGGAACCACTCTTGTGTTGGTATGCAGGACTCGAGATGGTACAGCTGCCATGGTTGCGGTACGTCTCCCAACGCTGCGGGCAGCCACTCCGAGGAGTCGCCTCCGACGGCGCGGATGGCGGCGGCGTCTACACATCGTCACCTCTGTCCCCGTCGTGGCTTCACGCCCTTCTCTCCCCCCTCTTATCCCTCTTCTTGTAGCCAACCACCGCCTCTTGTTTAGTCTCCCTGGTGTCAGCCGCGTCACGTGGCTATCCATCACCCGCCCTTGTTAGGGTATCATTTTTAATTTTACGCCTTTCCTCGCATGCTGACTAGCTGAGGGGTGTGCAAGGCCTGAACCACACGTGATGTCCCGGGGTAAGGGGGCAGGGGCGCCCGGCTCCCCCCTACAGATATTTATAAATTCGTATATTTGCATGGAAAACAACTGTATCACTACTGAATAGCGTTCGCAGTAATACTGGTCTCGGATTCTTACCCGGGCATTTATGCTAGTTGTGTTGTCCCATTCCCTGAATAGCTTTCCAGTATTAACTGCGCGCATGATATCAATGATACAACAAAATAAAAGTCAGATTATTGAATATTAGATTATCTTTTCCAAGGTTAGGAAAAAAAAATTATGTTTGAATGAAACATCAATTAAAATATAAAATTATGCGTCAATTTGCGTAAGAAATACCCAGTTTTATATATAAAAAAAGTATTTAATATATACAAAAGACCATAGCCATTTGTTGAACAAAGTTACAATATATATCTTGTAGTATTATTAACAAGGAATCGTTTGTAAAAAGTACAGGATTTTTTTTTTCCTGTGTGGCTTCACGCAGAGTCTGAGATGTAATGCATGCATGGCCAGCTCCCGGCCCTTCTCCCGTGCAAAGGGTCGGAGTTCCGAGGCGACTTTGCGCACCCCCTGCACGTAGGAGGGGGGGGGAGGACATGTCGGGATCCGTCAACCCCGACGTGGCACAGGGAACGCGCGCCGACGGGCGCCGCGCCGTCGCGTCTAGGAAGCGAGGTTCCCAGTCTTGCCTCCGTCGGCGCAGCCGAGCGGTTGTGTTTTGTTGTCGCGGGGCAGGAGGTTCCCTCGGTGGTTGGTTGTCTGTTCACTTTGTGCCCGGGCACAATGCCGCCGTTGCCTCTCTCCGCGCGCGCTTCCGAGGCGCGCCGAGTTGGGAAAACTAGTCTCCCGGGCGGCGGGGAGTTTCCTCACCTTTAACGAGATTGGCTCTCTCCGCCGAAAGTCACGTGCGGCACCCGCTTCATCCACGAAAATAAAATAAAAAAAAGAGAAGAAGAATTGAATCCGTGATTAAATACGACCCGCCCCTATGCTTTGTGGCAGGTCCGAGTATCCACCGGCGCTCTCGAATTGAAACGTTAACTTTCGCTTCTGGGGCCCCGATGGGTATTAATTCTTCCCGAAAGCAATCTAGAACTCTCACACCTCCTTCCTACCCTTTTTCTGCCCCGAAGATGTTATACGTGCAGCGTTTTGGAACGCCAACAACTCAATTTCGAGTTAGCGTTCCGGAGGAGAGAAAAAAAAAAAAGAAAAAAAAGATCACCGTGCCTCCTATTTTAATTATACAACGAGATTCCTGATTAAATTTTCGTTGCGTGAATTGGTTCCTTTGTGTGAAAAATAAATCACTCCTGTGAAATTACGTCATGTTAACGTCTCGGGTTGAAATCTACTGACATAAATGATGTGACCTCTTTTTCTAGGTCACAGCGTTAGGGAAACAAGCGGATTCTTATGAACTGCGTACATAAGTTTTCCAGCTAAATATGAAATCAAATAGCATTGTGTGCATACAGTTGTCAACAATCTTAGGTATTAGAATAACTGAACTTAAGTGAAAACTGTCTACATATATTTAAAGCTAATTTTTTTTTGTTCATTAACGTGAAGTGTAATTCATGCCGCCTTTGAATACATCCTTACACGAACTTAAAAATAAACATGTTAAGGAGCTTATCACTCACGAACACTAACGATTTCCATGAAAAGTGTTCTGTTGTATAAGTTAACAGAATAACGGGTGTTTGTATGTTGTGTTGTTTAATGGCTGCCGCTACCAGAGATCTATTGCAGTTTGATCCCAGTGTTTAGAGATTCACGTAGCACAGGCTTCTTTAAGGTGAGATAGAATGTGTTTAATTGATTTTAAAAAATAGTGCGTGGAGTCCCTCCGCGCGGAAGAAGTGAAACTTCGTAATGTGGAAATGAAAATAGGAAGGGGTAGAAATTGATTTTTAGTGAAATCATATTGTATTAAATCAAACTAGAAACAACAAGTAAATGAAATAATGAATATTATAAATTAAAATAGAACAATAAAATAGAACAACCAGTACGTATTTAAGCTAATTTCACGACGCTCACACTGTTACCTTCGCTGCATAGCAAGAATATCACGCGCATGTGCTTGGAATATTGGACGCTACTCGTTGCTAACGCTTGCGCTGGCCTGTAACAGGTATACTACGCGCATGCGTTCGAGTGCCACACATTCACTCTCGCTCTGTCTCTTTCTATTCCCCCTCCCCAGGAGCGTTGAACGTTTAACGCAACAGTGCTTTCATACCCCCTCCATGGTAGCGTTAAACGTTTAACGCAACCTTGTTGGAAGTCGCATTAGAAGTTTCACTTCAATAAGTGAAAATAAAAACCATTCCTTCAAGAGGTTGTGAAAAAAACAGGGTATAAATAAATAAATATATATAATACATGTACCACGGGCACTATTTAATATGCTTTTATTTATTGTGAAACATTTAAATTGTATCTACAACTTTCGTCTGAAATAATTGTTAATATTATAGCAAAGGGGAAAAAACAGGGGTGAATGACAAAAAAAATATTAACTCCCATAGTAGGCAAGCTATCAAAACCGTTAGAATTATTTGTAAATCTTGTAAATATTATCCAAAATTTTTTATCTGAAATAATTTTTTGATATAACCAACCAGTGTTGCAAAAATTGGAAAAAAAAGTTAAAGGACCAAAAAAAAAATTATAATCATAACTCACCCCGATAACTTAAATTAGAGATTTTATAACATATGATTGTAAATATTCTAAGCGTTATCTAAAATTTTGATCTAAAACAGTTTTTAATAAGTGGAACAACTTTCGTACCATACTGAATTTGGTATTACAATTTTTTTATAAGTAAATTTTTTATGAAACCAGCCATTACTGCAAGTGGTGAAAATAATACGTGTTATAACACAAAATTATAACTTTTTAAGTAGGTATACTATCAAATCCGTTATAATTTGTTGTAAAAATCCTAAACATTATCTGAAACCTTTGGCTAAAACAATTTTTGATGAGACGAACTAAACGGGTAATTTATTTTAAACCACATTAATTTTATCCTAAGTCTTGGTCCAAAACAAATTTTTATATGTCGACGTATTAGTGCAAGGGATAATAAATAGTGAAAAATAGTTGATGCATTGAACTCAAAACATTCGAAACATTTTAGCTGCATGGAATATGAGAAAATGTTTTACCTATCATTTTGGAATATTGAAGAAAAAAAAGGATGTTATGTACATTAAGTTTTAAAACTGTTCCAGAAGTTTATAGAAGTTTACAGAACATTTACAGAACAAGTAGTATCTCTAAATCTACCTACGCTTGTAGGCTGTATCCAAATGATATTTTTTTTCGTAATACATTTCCTATACCATTCCCAAAATAGTGTACTTTTAATTACTATATATATGTATAGATTCTGGAAACTTAGATTATGAAAAATTCATATAAAGTGAAGAATTTTCAAACATATTTTTAAATTTTTTTATTGTGTATTATTTTATTTTTCACCCTTTTCACTTGGATTCGGTACTCTCTGAGATTCGAATTCAAGATTCGGATATGAGAAAATTGGGATTTGACCAATCACTAGTAATTAAATTAATAAAAATGTTATAAAAATTAACTTTAGTCATATAATGACTTTTTGACGTGACAACGTCTAATAAATCGATGAACGCCGGCTGCACGCACGAAAAAGGATGACTTATTGTCCCGTTACGCACATTGTACGCTTGCGCCGCATCTATTTCTCTTCCAATCTATTGGAACAACCATCGATTTGACTTTTTCGAGGCGCATTAAACTTGAAACACTCCCATTCGTTTCCTACTTTTCCTATCATAGTCCTATCCTTAACAGAATAACACAGATTGGAAGAAGTTAAATAGCAAACATGTATAAAAGTTATAGTTAAAATAATCTGTTCGTTAAATTAATAAACATATTTGAATTAATGAGTCCAAATAAAAGTAAATTTATTAATTAAATTGTAGATTTCATTTCACTCCTTCTTTGTATCCATACAAAATAGTGATAATTTAATAAAAATGATTCAAATTTATTCATAAAAGTATGCAATCATTTCATAAATGTTTTGTTATGGCGTTGTCACGTTAAACTATCGTCCGTAAACTGACTTTACAGACAACCAATTTTTTTTAAATAACGAGCAAAAAAATGAAATGATAGAAGCAAAATAGTTAAGCACGAGTACTTATTGACTGGTTCCCGCCGGCTGTGAAACGGCGCACGTGTCTGTGCCGGCAGGCGGCGCCCATGGACGCGGACCGCAGGGACTTCCTGCAGATGGCGCTGGACCAGATCTGCGAGCTGCAGCGCAAGATGCGGGACGAGGAGGACTCGGACGGGGACGCCGACGTGGAGATAGGTGAGTCCGTTTTTTTTTCCTAACCTAAGTTAAAACTAAGTGTGTAAGGGAGGGGTCTAGGTAGGGAAGACTCTTAAGTGCGTCTCAGGGCAAGCCCTATACGCTCTAAACATGCGGGTTTTTAACCATGCAGAAAAGGTCACGTGCTTCATGTGCTAGGTGGGGATTGGCCAGCCATGGCAGACGTTTTCGCCATGACTAACTCCCCTCACTATTAATTCTAGACTAAAACTAGATAAGTTGGGCCCAGGTAAAACCTCCATAGACAGAGTCCCACGACCACCCTACCCCCTTCCCCTTTCCTCCTTCACCCAGAGTGCCGCCGCAGCTCCCACACCGAGACCACAGGGTCGTTAAAGCCATATTTCACAGATTTTTTTTTTTTTAATTTTTCCATGTATAAGAGTTGTGCATAGACACTTTAAATTTGTAGTTTATTTTTTGTTTAAGAAGCATATTTTTCAAAATGTTTAACTTCAAAGTTGACAATTACGGGCTTTTGTGTACTAATTTTTTGATTAACTATTTTTTCTCAGAAGAATTGTGTTTGATGGGATCTTTACAAAATGCCCAACAAAATAACTTATTACGAAAGCGATATGTAAAGGTGGCTGTCCTGTGCGATGAGGTCATTCGGTTGAAATTTGCAGTGGAATCGTCGATGCAAGGCTAACGACTCTCTATCAAATATGTTATAACGGGTACTATTTCTCTGTCTTCGCTTTGCAGCTTTCAGCTCAGTTCCGGGAATCACTTCAGCTCGGGACAGAAGGCATTAGGGACAGTACAGTCGCGCCTAGAACACTGTATCTGGGCATATACTAGACTTTCTGGCAGGTAATATGGCCTTAAGTGGCCTCATTTGCCGGGCCGTTTCGACGAGAGAGCCGGAGTTTGCTGCGTTCTGGGCTCGGATCAGTGGCACGTGGTTCTGCAGACGAGCTGTTGCTGACTGGTAAAACGGCGGGGTCTCACCATAAATCTGTGCCAAGAGGCATTACTTTTATTCAAGCGCTATTTCTAACACTTTAACTCTATACATCCCTTGCATTTGTTATTCTGTCACACACACTTTCATCAGATATTCACCAAGTGTAATATCATGAATGTGAAAATTCGTGCAAGTGATAATAATTATCATTATTATTAGTATAAGAAGATTTGCATTTTTTTTTACATCAATTTTATAACACTTAGTTAATATCTGAGGTAGCGAGCTAAAATTTTATAACTACCTAACCCTTAACTAAAAGTAAACGAGAAAAAAAATTAATACGGCGTACAAGTACAATTCACTAGAAAATAAGTGAAAACCACTTTTCATACCATGGAGGCATAAGTTTTTGGAATGGATGTCTGATATAAATGATGAAGTCATTCTGGTTAACAATTGGTGAGCAAAACCAGCCATAGTTTCATGCATACTAATGCTATAAGTTTGTTTAATAACTTGAAAAACTCGCTAGGTAGAACTGTATAGCTAAAATCATGAAGTAAATACTGTTAAACAAACAAAAACGTTTTAACAACAAACTAACCAGTATTTAGCATTAAACTCTGTTATAACCATAGATTTCCTATGAAAAAAAAGATTTATAACATAAACTATTTTCGCACATTTCTATTCGAATCAAAAAAAGTCAAAACACTGTTAATTGACCATGCAAGTATGTCTTTCTGGCGTCTTAGTGGTGCGGAATATGAATAATTCACGGGTAGTAATTTTGGTAATCGTCGGAGTGCAGTGGAGTTAAGTGGCGTGGAAGCGTTTAGTATACCGTTAGTCTGCATACATTATGTTAAATGGTGGAAATGGAATCACACTGAGATTATCAGCAGATTTTTACTGATAACGATGAAGTCATTTCTTGCATTCATGACTTTTTTTTTTTTACTGATTCCATTTAGATTGTATCATCACCGCGGTTAGCTTATAATGTCTTGCGATGAAAATGATAAAATATTCCGGCAGCATTATTTTGTACGCTACTTTGTAAGATAAGTTTCAAAGTCTTTAAAGCGACGTACGTCCCACGAGTTTCTTTCAGCTGTCTTTAAAATTCAATTTCACTCCATTTCGTTTTGCCTCCCAGCGCATTTGTCACGTAATCAATCATTAATACATGATGATACACGTGAAACCGTATTTATTACGTCACCATAAACTTGAACAAAGATAGTACTGCATGGTCCGTTTCTTCTTCAAAGGTTTGACGCTAAACTGTCTTCTTTACCCGACTTTTGACGATTAGACCCTCTTAAATATTTTGCAGTGAAAACAATATTTTGCAGTCGCTAATAATCCACTTCGTGGGGATAAACACATCATTATTTTTCAGTTAAGAAAAAACAGTAGGCGGAGTATCTAGAGACGCAAGAATATGATGTGATGGCAAAAAAAGATTTTTTTGCAGTGTAGCGTGAAAAAAAAAAATACATTAACCCAAACTTGAACAACTTCTTTTCGTATTTCTTACATTAAAAAAAAAAACAGATTAATTTCAATTTTGGTTTATGATTAAATAGTTAAGAATATTTCAAAAAATTAATGGAAGTTCTTAGCATATACTTTGTATGGGGGATTTCTTTTCAAAAATAATACATTTCCAATAAATTTAACTTTATCTAAACTTATATATGCTAAATGCTATAGATTATTGGTAAATATCCTTACAAGTCGTGATTTCTTATTACGCTCGTGCATAGTAGGCTACGTTGAATTCCAGAACGATTACTTACATTGTACTGCATAAAACTGACAATTATTTCACTTACCAGAGAAATCAAGAAAACTTAATTACCACAGACATTAAAATTTTGACGTATTTAACATCTCCGCAACTCTTTCATTGGTTATATAATAAACAGTAGCTGCCTGCCTGGATGCGACCTAAAGTGGCTGGGATCGCTAAGGGCTACTCTGGCTCGCTCAACACATGTCTCTTCGCTTCTACGTTTTAGGTACCGAATTGGCGAACAGTCTTCACACTGGTAACGCATCTCTATGAAACTGAAAGCTGTGAAATTTATGGTGGAATATTACAGATGAAGCCTACTATACTGTTAACAATATAGTATTTCAAAAGAAAACAACCGTTTTTAAAGTGAAAATTCCTTTTCTGAAAGGGCTACAATTTTCGAGCATTACGAAAATTTCGATCGCATGAGGGGAATAGTTAGGTACGTGGTGGGGGAACGGGTAGAAGAGGAGAGTGAATCAGCGGCGACGCCACTACAACGCATGCACTAGCTGTAGAATGGGAACAAGGAAAAAGTAAAGGGGGCTTTATATATATATATATATATAGCTATATATATGCTAATTGTAACGGCCGGAAGGGGAGACGACACTGTAGACTTGTGAGATAGACTTTATAATTGTAATATATTTTCGATTGGAGTGTTTTTTTTTCCTTCTTTCACTTTATGCACCTGGAGATGTTGATTTAACATCATGCCTAAAAATAATAAAAAGGCACAAGCAGATAAGAGGTATTATCAAAGGCAGAGTGGAAATACACCGCTAAAGAGACGCAAAAAAGTGCAGGTGAACGGATGCGAGAGTACAGGATGCGCAAAAATTGGAATTTTTTTTTAATTTGAGATCATAGCCGTATCCTTACTTTCCTCAATTATTATCTCTTGTTCAGTAAAAATTACTAATAGTGTATCTCTTTCCATACCTAATTAGCAATAAGTTTCATTTCTGTCACCCTTGGACTCCACACACACTTTTTTTGCCTGTTCATGAAATATATTTTAAAAACCAAAACACCAAACAAAACTATTATAGGCACGTATAGGCAAGGCTCTTATAAGATGTGCTATACGCAATCAGACACTTTTCATAAATCTTGGTTGGTCACCTTTTAATATGAAATATGTTTTCTAATGCGTTACTTTGTAAACATAGTTATTGTGACTATTTGAAGAAACCACGTCATCATTATCGAACAAACAACGACGACGGAGAAAAGATGGATGTACCATTTATTCAAGTTTATAAATTCCGTAAGTAAAATGCACTATACAATTGGGTTTGATGTTAAACTTCGTTGAAAACCCTGTGATAGCAAAAAACGTTTCGAAATAAATATACAGTAGATTTATTCGGGGGGGATGCACGTTTGTAGTTTGAATTGACTTCTTCGTGTTGTACTTTTTATCTGATGCCATTATATTGTTGCGATGGGGAACGCGTGTAAAACAAAAGGTTTTCGTGTTGAGCTGAGGGTGGTTGGAGACCGCAGCCGAGACGCCCGCGTTGCCAGGTGCCCAGAGGGCGGCAGCCTCCCTTATCGGGCCTCACAGATCCCCGCGCTGGTGTTTGTTATGAAGTGACGACCGCGCACCCGCGCAGTCACCCTTTCAGGGGAGAGGGGGAGGGAGGGGGGGGGGGGGAGAAGAACAACGGGGCGCGGTTGTTTTCCCCAGAGCGACTACAAGCGTTTTAGGACCTCATCTGTTTGTCTTCCCAAAAAACAGAACGCCGCACATTACGTCGGCAGGACTATTTATGTCGGTGGGAGGCCACTTAGTCCCATTCTCGGCGGGGTCCGGCCTGGGAACAGCAGTGTCTTTTCCGTGCCTTGCGACGCCGGGCCTTGCTATCTCAATATCTTGGCGCCGACATCGACCAATCGCGGCATCTACCCTCGTTCCCTGCCCCGATGGACCCCCATCTATGGGAGGGAGAGAGAGAAAAATAAAAATGAAAATCATTTCGAATAATCCTGACCAAACATAACTTCAACCACCCACCTCTTTTTTTTTTCTTTCTTCCCCCGTTTTATTTATGCTGCATCCGAACGTGGGACTGTCGTCGTAACTTTGGGACCCAACCCTTCCTCGCGGAAGATATTTTTTGTCATTTTATTAGACGTTCAGGCGTTTGTTTCTGCCAAGGTCACGGTAGATGGTGTTTTATTTTTAGGGGAGCGGGGCAGCGACAGTGAATAAATACAGATTATTGTAATAGGAAGATGCTTGCGGTGTGATTGGACGCGAGAACGAATGGGAATGACGTTACTACCGACCTATCAGCATCGGGAATATTCCACCCATCGCATCGGTTTTTGGCTCCTGTAAAAATTGTTTGCATTGGACTTGAACTCATACAAAAATAAAAAAAAATACGACTTTCTTCGCAAGTGATTTAAAAGTACGGTACGTTACTCATTGGACAAGGTTGTTAGGGCATTAACCTGCAGAACACATTTTTACGGCTTTCAGTGCCGAAAAAAAAATATATATTTTTGTATGCGTAAGCCAAATTCATTAAAAACTTTTAATTTTTCCTCCACCATTCCTAGAATATAATATCGGCATCAATCACACCGTTAAAACTCTTAATTAACGATTTGTTTCTCGTTGTCTTCTAGTTGGCGTTAAAAAACGCTTTATTGCGAGTAACTTTTAGGTACTATTTTCGACATTACAAAAAAGGACTGATGTAAGTGACTCCGAGTTTATAGATGGAGTATTAATATTCATCAGGTGAATTTTGTGAGCTATGATTAAAAAGTTGTAAACTTTGTGCCGTATATTAACAAACACAGAAAATTATTTCACCAATATAACTGAATCAAAGATTTCCGTCACGAATGCAGGCCTTCATTTAACGGGTCTCAATATATGCTTCTATCACTCATATAATTGTGAAAAAAAATATTTCTATTACGTAAACAATACATTTTTTATGAATGTGTTAGTGAAAATTACTCTCTAATCATCGGAAACAATTGTTATGAGGGTAATTATTGTAGCTCTAATCAGCTTTGACATCGAGTTACTTTGAGTATTGTTTTGGAACTTAATCCTTTAAGATTTAATTTAATAAGCTCCTGTCATGCGCTTGGGATCAATAAACAGAATACTCTGGTCACAAACTGAGACCCTTCAAGGAACCCAGCAACGAGGTCCTTTAACCCGTGAAGCACGCACTAGCGTTTGGAAATTATTTTACAGCCACGATCAAAATAATAATAATAAAAAATAGTTAACTTAGAAGTCGTTAAGTCATTTAGGCGCCAGCTGAAACAGTCGCATGTCGACCAGCGAGGTCGAAAATGTCGGGTTTTTGCCTCCTCCTCCGTCTCTATTGCCTCAGAAGAATCGTTTGGTTTCGGGGGGGAAGGGGAGGGGGTGGAAGAGAGTTTTATCTCCCCATAGCTGGATTTTACATCCATCATACTTAATGGCCGACATCCTTCACACCTCCTTCCCTGGACTCCAGATTCGTCCCATTCTCCTCTTCCCTTTTTTTTCGCCAGCCCCTTTTCGGTTCGTACCTTTTAGCGAGCTCCTCATTTGTTTTCTTCCGACCCAGGGTGAATGGTTTTGTAGTAGGTTATTCCGGAAAAGGTATAACCACGCTCTCGCTTCCCCACTCGTTGACACTATAAACTTCTCTAGAAACACAAGGGCGCAAGGTTGCAACAAGCTGGTAATGCAAGTAAACTACGGTTGTTGATTGGACACGATAGTCGCAATTAGGTAAAACCGAGTGAGTTGCACACATTTAGTTTCAGTTGCCATTGCAAATCATATGTTCATAAAAAGTTACAATTTTATACGTGACTTGTTACTTTCATTCTTAATTTTTATGAAAATACCCTACAAGTAAAATATATAGAGTCAAATTAAAACTGTGTTTTGCGTCATCTCTCCCTGGACATTTGGGTTAGATGGCGCAGGAAGTTGTGTGTTTCTAGTTGAGATAGTTCTAAGTTATGACATTCTAAGTTAATGAAGTTTAACTCATTGACTCAAGTCCGACTAGGGGTAATTTGCCTTTTTCCGCGTCGTGTACTATCGCATCCGTTCGCTGGCACTTTTTCGCGCCTCTTTTGGCCGCCAATCGACCACTAGTGCGTGCGTCGGAGTGGCATCGCCGCTGACGCACTCTCTCCTCCTTCTCCCGGTAAAACCACACCCCCCTCCCCCCTTTTTCACTTTACCACACTCAACGTACCTAACCATTTCCCTCATGCGATCGAAATTTTCGTAACAACGCCGTTACAAAGTTTTTTTTTTTCGAAGCAGACCGAAACGCGTGAAGTTTTAAAACTTGTCGATGCTTCGCGTTGCGATTTCGCTTCTTGCGTACTTACATAAACTGGGTGTTTGAAAAATGTCGTTATATAAATTTTTTTTTGCGTCTTGCTTGGTTTACAAACCCGGCCTTTATTTCTCTCTCCCCCCCCCCCTCCCCAAAAAAAACTGTTTTTTTTGTTTTCTCCGGACCAATCCTCGCGTAGGAGTGCTTCCGCCCCACCCCCCTCTCTCTCCCAACAATCTCGGAAGCGCTCGTGAGTATTCATAATTGCCCTGAATGGCAGCGGTCCTCCCCCATCTGATAAGCACGTCGCCACTCTTGCGGGGAGATCCCTAATGCAGGTTCAGGTCCCGGGGTGGATCTGGTCCGGGGATCTCCGGCGGTCCTGGTGGGCACAGTCGCCCGCGACGTGACTTGACATTTATTTTGTGTTTCATTTGGTTTTAACGACTCGTCTGTGGGGAGGTCTCCGGAGACGGAAGCACCCAGTACAGATCAGCCAGATCACGGATGGCACACAGGAAAAAAAAAACTTGCTTTACTTTTACAAAAGATTCATTTTGTAACCAGTTCCCAATTAATAGTTTTGTAATACTACGCGAAATATATTGTAACTTTGTGCAACACACACATTTGCATGTACGAAATACGTTTTTTTCGAAATAAAGCATAAAGCAATGAAAATTTCTTTTGAAAATTGGCGCTTAATATTGTATTTCAATTTATTTTTTATTCAATTAAAATGAATTATAAAAATGTAAAAAAATAATCGAATATTTAACATGTTCACTCTATTTTGTATTACCGTGCTTACTTAATATGTGCAGTTAATACTGGAAAGCTATTCAGGGAACTGTTTACAAATAACTTTTACTATTGGAGTTACTGGGACAAAAACAAAAGCATAAAAGCTCGGATACGAATCCGAACCCAGTATTACTGCGAACACTATTTTGTAGTGATACAGTTGTTTTCATGTCAATTTACAAATACCTGTAATTTTACAGGAATATTTATGTTACAATTACAAAACAATGTACAGTGTAGATACATAATAGGCCATGGTCTATTGCTAGGGACAATATTATATGTCTAATTACTTAAAAAAAAAAACAGAAATAACACCGAAAAGCTTGTATATTCACTATATAACACTAAAATGCAAGTTAACACACCATAAACCACCGAAACAAAATTAACATCATGATATTAATCAACGTTTTTAATCAGACATAACTCAAATAAAAAACGTATAATAATAAATTCAATGAGCGTAATTAGTTTGAAATGCAATTAGTACAAAAATGCATGAATGAAACTGAAAGAAATGACTTTATTTGATACGTATTTGTTATTAGAAACTTAATTTTGTATTACTATGGTACATTTTTCAAACACAAACATTATTGCCGATTTTTTAAATTGTGCCTAGTAATTCTGTCGTAGAGCTTGCTTATTAAAAATTATTATTTTGTAAAAATGCATAAGAATCAGTCGAAATTTCTTGCATTGTTTAATGTTCTTTTATCATGAATAATATTTAAATGTCCTTTGTTCAATTATATTGTTAAGATTTATTAAAAATAAAAAATAAATAATAATTCGTCGTGTGGAAAAAAAACTACCGGGTTTGTAAATGGATAGCCCAATTAAAGATTTTACTACACAGTTTCATTTATTGCCAATATTTACGTCACCAACAAATAATCTTCTAAAAATGCCTAATAATTAATTACACTTAAAAATGTTGCTTCCCCAGACACTCGTTTTTACACACCGCACACCTCGCTGAGCCGCACCTCTGGCGCAACTCTCGCCGCAGCACCCATCGTGGTCCTCCGTCGCAGGACTCCGTCGCCGCACTCCGCCGCCACCGTCGCACTTCCCTTCGCCGAGGTTCCGCTCGACGCTTCGCTCGGAACATCGTTCGGGACTCTCGCCGCAACCGCGACACTATCGCCCGGAACTGAACTCTCCACCCTGGAACCTTCGTCCAGGGACTTCGCTGCTCCGCCGCACGCGCGGCACTATCGCCCCGGAAACTCCGCCGCGGGAAAACTCCCGACTCCTCACTTCACTCCTCAAGAGGCCGGCGTCCTGGGCTTATATAGGCCCAGGCGCCCTTCTAAAATTCACGAGCGCGGCTGGGGCCAGTCGCGTCATTCCGCACCGACCCGACGCGAGGAATCTCTAGACACGCGTCGGCAGCTGTCAGGTGGCAGTTACGTCACTGAGATAAAGCGCCGCGCGGGGAGCGCAGGGAAGGAGGGAGGGGAAGCGGCGACCCTTGTAATCTACCAGACGCGCGCGGCACGTCTCACGTTGCGGCGGTCATGTGATGTCAGCCAGCTCTGCACTTGCGCGCCGCAGCCCTGCTTACGTTCGTAACAATATATTATTATTATTATTATTATAAGAAAAATAATTCATAAAAAATAAAAACTCACAGATATTATCAAATAAACTACACCAATTGGTGTGGTTTTCTACATACATTTATTTCACAATAAAAATAAAGACGATCCTGGTTGTTTTTTTTTTACTCCATGAAACAAAGGAGAAGCGATAAAATATATTTTGGTGTGAGGAAAGTAAAACAAAAAATTATTTCGGTATTGTATATTAAAAATAAAGTTTGTGATGTTTTATTATTTGATTAATTTGTATTTTAAATAATATGAAAAAAAAATATTTTTTTTGTCTTAAGGCTATATGCATGAAACCTATTATAAATAAACACGTTATCTGAAAGTTTTAATAATCTACGTTAAAAACAAAGACAAATGAGCTTGACTTCTTTAACAATACTTTCTATTTTGCTCTCAAATGGAAAGGAAAAGATAAAAAGGGAGAAAAATAATTGGTACATGCAATCTTAATAAAACTAATATACAGTACCTTTTTCTAAATTCCAAACAGTATTTTTTTAACGAAATCTTATAAATAAATATATGGCAGTTAATTTTTGTATTAGTTTACTTAAACATGTTTGTAATTTATGACATAGGCCTATTTTGTGCGAGCAAAGCCACGGGTATTCAGCTATTTATAAATAAAATAAATAAATAAGACACTAGAATATCAAAATTCTGGTTTGTAATCTATATACAAGTATTCACATCTTTTTCTAAACGCAACTGTTTTCAGTTTATTTGCTTAATTCCTTTCAAGAAAGTATTGTGCTCGGTATTCGGGTATCACAAAGAAAAACATTCTTAGACATACGCAAATATTTTAAATATATCAGTTAGCATAATTTTCACTGTCAGTTCGATTATTTTGCTAATTCATTTCACTCCAGGATAGACTCAACTATACTATGCATAATCAAGATTCTTTATAATACTCATTGGTAGAGACCTGTAAAATGCGCGATTTCAAATCCCTAAAGGATAGACTCCATGATCCTCTATGCACTCGTGCAAATTACATCTGTTGATTGGTTACCGACTCGTAACACCTGTTGACTGGAATGATCGTGATTCGCTAATTCTTCTGTTAAAGATTTTTCATTGGCCCAGAGTCCTTCAGATAAACTGTGGCCCAATCACTGAAGCAAAATAATGTCAAAAGTACCTATTTGGACTCTATCCCATCGCGAAATGAATCCGCGAATTTTACATGTCTCTACTCATTGGTCTATAACAAGATCATATCATTTGACGGGTTACACGTGATTGGGTCATCAAGGGCATGCCCAGACCACTATACATATTCCAATCATCAACACGAAGCATATTTATATATGCTTCAAGTCTATATTGCTACCCATTGTATCTGCAATGTAATCAATGTAATCGTGGCTGTACTGATTATTAGGGACTGGAAAAATTCGCGGGTTCAATGACCTCCAAGATGGATTCCACGATCTTCTGCATAGCTCGGAAAAAGTCACTTGTTCATTGGCTGCTGACTTGTGAGGCGTCTCCACTGATACTGAGTGACTTGTGATTCGATACTTCTTTGGGTGATGGTCTCTAATTGGCCCACAGTCTTCTAGAATAACAGTGAACCAATGTCATAATCAGCAAAAAAAAGTTATAATTATTTGAATTTCAGCATATCACGACATGAATCAGCTGATTTTTCAAGTCTGTACTCACTGGGCTATGTGAGAAGAAGGATCATAAAATTAGCTACTCTATGCCATTCAAATCACAGCCTCGCAAACTATTCGACTGTAATTACTTTAATCTAAAGGAAAATAAATAAATCTTTTCCAATGGTTAGGTATAGGTTTATAGCACAGACATTTTTTCGGGTCAAGATATTTGACAAGCACTATAGTCTCTTTCTACTTCTCTTTTGGTAGAATTATTATCAACAAAACTCAACTATTTTCAATATACCTACTCACTGATTATCATTGGCCATGTTGCCAACAGAACAGACTGCTCTTGCCAATCCTAGCAATTCATGAAAGAATCGTTTCAAAAATGAACCTAGTGTGTTGAAGTTTATCGATAAGTAAAATTGTTCCTCTAAATAAAAAAAAATCTTTATCAAAAATTCGCAGGTACATTGATCTCGGATGGACGCCGTAGTCCTGTGTTCATTCGGACAAGAGCTACCTCTCCATCGGCTGCTGAATTTAGAGACGGTTCATCTAGTTTGCCTGTTATTCGATACTTCTTTGGCTGAGGATTTATCATTGAATAATAACTAGGGGCGTGTATTCTAGCGAATAAATCTAATCGATCATTAGACTGCAATAATTAGGGACCGGAAAAATTCGCGGGTTCGATGACCTGCAGGATGAACTCCATAGTTCTACATACACTCGGTCAAATGTCACCCACTAATTGGCTTCTGTCTTGTGAGACGTCCCAACGTAGCAGCCTGTGATTTGATAAAGCTTTGCTCGGGCGTTTCTCATTGGCCCAAAGTCATCCAGGTTGAGTTGTGAACCAATAGCAGAGGCAGCACTGAGGTATAACTATTTGTATTTTAGCCTATCGCGAAATGAATTCGCGACTTTTTCAGGTCTCTAGCAATAATGTATGCCCGTTCCACTGTCCCCTTGTGATTGGCGGCCGTATGCAAGAGAAGCTATTGCCCTATTTGGCCGGGCCATTCGGGAAGCGCTTTCTCCCACGCTGGATGATTATGATTGGCGTGCTGACAGTAGACGCGTACCTACAATAAACATAGGGTTGGATCCATAAACATAGGGTTGGATCCAAAGTGAAAAATGAGACCGGAACATCCGCTACAATTCCCAGTACCTTTCGGCGGGCATGAAAAAAAATTAAGCGAGTCTTTAAGTACTCGAAAGAAAGGTGTAACATTTAAACTCGGTAAAGAGCAAACTCATGTGTTCTCATGTTGGAAATTAACTTATAATACTAAACTAGTACACGAAATTTATTGTAGAATTCTCTAAAATTATGCAGAGCGTGATAATTAATTTAAATTCGCAAATTGTGTTTTCAGCTACATTTCTTGACGTGAATCACACGTAGTTTCCACACCCGCAGCTAGAATTAGTTGCCGGAGCAGCTACGTCGACTATGGAATCGTTCGATTAACAGACCGAAAAGTTGAATAATACAATGAAACGGCTCCGATTTAAGCGGAAAAAAACTTGGAAAAAAAAGCCAAACCCCGGCTTTGGATCTTATTTTCGACAATAAATTTTATCAAACATTGCCTTTCTTGTTAATATTCTTCAAACAGTTACTATTAAAAAGTTTCCCTTTGGCCTTGTGAACTTGGTTCGCGGCATCCGCCACAGATGCCACAGATGGCAGCACCGTGGTTACACCTTCCGTTATTTTCACAAAAATTTCTCCCAACCGAAATGCCGCATAACGAGAACTGAGGTGTTACACACCAAAAATTATAGGGAGAATGAAAATTTGCGAGTTTTGCGCTGCAGCTGGTTCAGGAATTAGACTCGGCAAATAATTAATACGAGGATGTTGACTTACCCCCGTGCGAGTTGGATACGCGCGCGTCTTCTGCCGCGCGGAGGATGTATTAGAAGGGGGGGGGGGGGGGGGAGGGAAGATGCTCGGAAAGACGCCGAAAGAGACGACAAACGAGAAGCCCGGCAGGCGAGGAAGGACGATAACTTGGGAGCTGCTGCGCGGATGGGAAGTCTCCGTGGGAGGGGGAGAGGGAGAGAGACAGACAATTAAAGCACGCGTTAAAAGAACTCTCGGTGGGGCATCGTCCCGCGCGAGGCGGTGATGGAGGAGGTTGTGCTTGGTAGCGGGGAGGGGGGAGAATGGCTAGACTCCGCCGACGAGGAGACGTAAAAGGCTCCCGGCTACCGACCATTGTCCGCCGCACCAAGTTCCCACCGGTGTTACAACTGGACAGAGAGACGGAAGATCTGCAGTCTTTCCCCCCGCTGCAGTATGTACATTTGGACAAGAACCAACTACCTCTCCACTGAATGCTGACTTAAAAGAGACGTCTCAGCTAGTTTGCTGGTTATTCTATACTTCTTCGGTTGAGGATTTATGATTTAATTATAATAACCTGAATGGTATGTGGCTCAAATACAGGAGTATAACGACGTTGAAAAGTAATGTTGAAGTACAACGTGCCACAGAACGTGAAACCGAGAATAGTTGATGGGCAGGTAAATTAAGGTTCTGAACCAAAAAACAAATCTATAGATATTTTGACGTGACAACGTCTAATAAATCGATGAACGCCGGCTGGTACGCACGAAAAAGTGTCCCATTACGCACATTGTCACGTTACGCTCATTGTACGCTTGCGCCGCATCTGTATCTCTTCCACTCGATTGGAACAACCATCGCTTTGACTTTTTCGAGGCACATTAAACTTGAAACACTCCCATTCGTTTCCTACTTTTCCTATCATCGTCCTACCCTTAACAGAATAACACAGATTGGAAGAAGTTAAATAGCAAACATGTATAAAAGTTATAGTTAAAATAATCTCTTCGTTAAAGTAATAAACATATTTGAATTAATGAGTGCAAATAAAAGTAAATTTATCAATTAAATTGTAGATTTAATTTTACTCTTTCTTAGTATCCATACAAAATAGTGATAATTCAATAAAAATGATTCAATTTTATTCATAAAAGTATGCAATCATTTCATCAATGTTTTGTTATGACGTTGTCACGTTAAACTATCGTCCGTAAACTGACTTTACAGACAACCAATTTTTTTCGAAAGTTTTTAAATCACCACCCTGGACCAAATTATTAGACTTTGTGATAAATATTTCTTTCCACGTAATCATAAACAACACTACAGTTGATAAGAATTCAAAATTAAATGAAACATGCTATACATTCAAGGAAAAAATATTATTTATAAGACTTTGCTGCAAAAAAATTTTAATCGGGAAAATATTACTAGTCATACTGTAAAACATTCTAAACTAATTTAGCAAGTTATTAGTAAAGATGACTAACTAAAGCGAATAACTTGCTAGGGTAGCAAAGTAATTTTTTTACAGTGTGAATAGTCAAAGTTGCCAGATTAAAATTGTTGCAGCATAAGTCTTGTAGTAAATATTTTCCCCAAAAAGTAGATAATTTTTTATTTTATTTTGAATTGTTGTCGTTATATGGGTTATTTTGTCACAGTATCTAATCATTTGGTTTAGGAGGGGATGCAAAAAAAATAAAAATAAAAATGTCTTTCACTAGAATACTACGACACTTTTTGAATTTTGGTTATTTGATTTTAACACCATGATTAATATGTATATCAACTGTTTTCGGCTTGACGTTGAGTTATGAGACACAATGTATAGCTAAACTTCTGTCTCTTATACATATGTGCACACTCTTAACATGTAATGACTTCGGTGCCGCAGCTGTTAAAAAAATAAATAAATGTGAGTGAGTCATTCAGTACTTGCCAGTGAGTGTAACATCTAACCTCAGTAAAGAGCAAATCCGTGTATTCTCATGTTGCAAATACGCTTATAATACGAAAACTGGGACACGAAATTTAACGTAGAATTCTTAAAAATAATGCTAGGCGTGATAAATATACGCGAATTGTGTTTTCAACTACATTTATGAACGTGAATAACAATTAGTTTTCGCACACGCCGCCAGAATTTGCTGCCGGAGCAACTACGTCCATTATTGTATCATTTGATTAGCAGACCGAAATTTTAAACTATAATAATAAAATGGCTCCGATAAAAGCTAAATAAAAACTATAAAAAGAAAGATATCAAACCTCGGCTTTGGACCTGATTTTCGACAAGGAAATTTTTGAAGTTATACTTCTTTAGGCGCGTTATGAAAAAATGATGAGAGTAAAATTTTAAGATGCGCGCGCATCACTGTAACACAAAATTAACAGGTTGAAGCTGCGCGTGCACCATGTGTCGACATTTTCACAGGAAGATGGTGGACCCACGTATATGAACATAAACCCACATTAGGGGACATACAAAACGTATTGCTGTGCCAAATAAAACTTTATGATAGTGAAATTACCATGGAATTTATTGTGGTAAACTAAAATAGTCATAGCAAAGAGTAAATTCCAAGGTTTAAAAAAAACATTATTTTGGTATTACATCTAATATAATACACAATTTCCTCGTAACCTTCTGTCAGAGCAGTGGTTATACTGCCTGGTCAAAATGCTGAAGGGCCGTTGTTCAAAACTCGGCGGAAGGTTTTTTTTTTTTTACTTTTTTTTTGAAGTTATACTTCTTTAGGCACGTTATGAAAAAATGATGAGAGTGAAATTTTAAGATGCGCGCGCATCACTATAACACAAAATTAACAGGTTGAAGCTGCCCGCTAAACCGCTCATTGTCTCGAAAAAAAAGCTACCAACAAAATAGAAATAGAACCTCCATTAGTCGCGCATGTTGGCACGCTCGTCGCCTCTGATCACTGTTTTCATATTTATAATATTTATCCACATGTTTCTAGTTTCTACATTCACAAACGTGTTTTAGTTTCATACAAGTGCGAATTATATATGTGCTAATAAATTATATTCAGTAGCGATTTAAATTGAATATTTTGATTAATATTATTTACTATTCGTAAATATTAGTAAAATAAATTGTGCCTTTATACTTTTTTAAATGCTCCAATATAATTAAGATTAACTATCCGTATGTATTATTTATTGATATAAATTAAAATATTATTATTTAATATAATTAATACTAAATATTATTAAATTATTAATGTTAAATATTTATTATTGGTTATTTAATATTTACAAAAAAAGGAATAAATTTAATAAAACATTTAATAAATAATTTGTGATAAAAATTAAAATCGAACATCAAATGAAATATTAATTTTTAATATTTATTATTAAATTGAATAAATAATAAATATTTATAAAAATAAACGAACAAATTTAATGAAAACTTTTTGATAAAAATGAAAAGTGAATATTAAATTAAGAAAATAATAAATATTTTAAAAATGAATATACTTAAATTAAATTTTTGAATTTATTATTAAATTTATTTATTTTCTTTTAAAATATTAAATAATCAATAATAAATATTTAAAATTAAGAATCTTATAATATTTAGTACAAATTATTCTCTAAATTTTATTTATTTAATTTTTCAATTTTAAACTGAACTTTATTGACTGTGTTGACCATCTTTTTCCAGCTCTTTTATTATTTTATTATAATTAATAATTCAATTAAAAACTATTTTTAATGATGCCAAAGAAGATCAACTTCTCACGCGCGTACATACCTATGTACATTTTTTTAAAAATTTTTAAAAATTTTTTTTAAAATCCGGCTATCTTGTGACCTTTGTCGACTTTGGATCGCGCCATCCTCCGCAGATGGCAGCACCGTGGTTGTTAACACATTTCCGTCGCATGCGACTTCCGTCGCACTCACTAAATTAGTCGTTACCGCCAAATGCGGGAAAACAGGGAGCTAAGAAGTTACACGTGAAAATCTTGCCTGGTGTCTGCGCCGAAGAGACAGTCGTCGTTTCCCGAGACGACTCGCGAACACCTCGCTGGCTGCCCGTCGACGCGTCTCGCCGTCTTGGGAGGAGAAGGGTCGGACCTCTGACGCCCTGCAGACAGGGCCGTCAAGGGAATCCAAGGGCCTGAGGACAAACACTTTTTTCTTGGCCCCCCCTCACCATTACCTAATGCAATGACAACTTTTAAAACCCGACAATGCACACACACACACACACACGCGCGCGCGCGCGCGCGCGCGTGCTCGCTCGCTCGCTCCTTTTTTTTTTTTTTTTTTTTTTTTTAGAAATAATACTGAGTATTTCTTAACGAAAATTAATGCATAATATATTGTATTTTAATTGATATTTCATGTAAATTTTCTTTTGGACCATGGAAAAGATAATAGAATATCAAAAAAATTTGAATTTAGTTGGTTACACCGAGCTTATTAAGGGCCCCGCCTACCTGGGCACACATACGGTGTGTAGAGCTTCAGGAAAAACAACGCGATTTCAAAACTACTAAAGATATCCGAGTGGGGCCTATTTACGAATAGCATTTAAGAGTTCGCTGAGGACCGAAAAGTACTTTTAATTTCGGATTAAGTTTTTAAACTGTATTTTTAGAAGCGTTAAAATTCCTAAAACGCGTGTTTTCAGAGTAATTTTTAGGCATAAAACAATCAGTACAGATCCTTGAAAGCACTTAAGGGGCTTGCATAACACCTTTATCTTCATTTCTCGGCCATATAATGTTACGGTCAGCGCTCAAATTTCACAGTTATCCTGTGACGACGAGACGAATGCGCGCCAGTTCAGGTCCTTGCGCTTAGAGGCTATACCGCGCTAGAAGCACCAGCGAGCGTCGCGCTTATCATCCCGCCTCACTAACACACATACACCCCTGACGAGGCGGGCCCCTTAAGGGCTCCGCCTACCCGGGCAAACATACAGTGTGCAGAGCTTCAGGGAAAACAACGCGATTTCAAAACTACTCAAGATATCCGAGTGGGGTCCGCTTACGAAAAGCATTTAAGAGTTCGCTGAGGGCCGAAAAGTACTTTTGATTTAGGGTAAAGTTTTTAAACAGTATTATTAGAAGAGTCAAAATGGCTAAAACGCATGTTTTCAGAGTAAATTTTAGGCGTAAAACAACTGGTATAGATTCTTGAAAGCACTTAAGGGACTTGCATTACACCTGTATCTTCATTTATCCGCCATATAATGTTACGGCCACCGCTCAAATTTCACAGTTATCCTGTTACGACGAAAAGACTGCGCGCCAGTTCAGAGCCTTGCGCTTAGAGGCGACAAAGCGCTAGAAGCACCGGCGAGCGTCGCTCTTATCATCCCGCCTCACTAACACACATAAACCTCTGACGAGGCGGGCCCCTTAATATGCGCAGTTAATGCTGGTATTGGGGAAACGGTTTGCAAATAACCGCTGGAGGTTGCCGGGAAAACACAAAGGATAAAAATTCCCGGGTGAGAAATCTTCATTGAGAGAAATTGGTGCCGTGAAGGCTCGTAAAGGAACACTTTTTTTTTTTTTCCTGTGGTGAGGACTTCGGCCGTCGGCGGGACGCCTTTCCCACGGCGTGAGTTCCCGACGCGTCCGAACGGGATGGATGTTAATTTATTCGGACGACGTAGGCGATCGGGGGCCATTGCACTCCCCCCCTCCCCCCATTACACTTCTCCCTCGCAGCCCATGAACAGCAGGTGTCCCTCGCGCTGGAGCTGGGAGGAATTTTATTTCAGGAATAATAATAATAATAATAAAAGATTTTATTTTCCTTCCACCACGATATTCCTTTTCGTTCCCGGGCGCAGTCGTCGTTACCACACCTAATAGGCTTCAAACGATACGTGTATCCAGCTTTTATTTGCCGTTCATCTACGGATGAATGACTGAATGGATGAATTCTGTCGTCAACATCGAGTCCGTTAAAGACTCGGGCTCACACGACATATTGATCTTCGTTTTTTTCTCTCCCCATCTTTAGGTTTTTTAAGAAATATTTCTAAAATTTTATCTTGATACCTCCCTTACATTTTTCAATTTTTTTTTAACAGATGTTTACTTAGTGAAATATTATTGTTGCAAAAGTTGCACAAGTGATGATAGTTACGTATACTTGCGCGTCTTTTTTACACCCATGATATTACACAAAGTGAATATTTGTTGAAAATACTTGTGACAGAACATCGAATGCAAGACACGTGTTGGGTTAAAACTTTATAATTAGCCTTAAAAAAACGTTATGACGAAAAACAAATCTGATGTTGGACCCCGCTGGGAATCTGACCGCGGATCACCTTGTCGGAAGAAAGTGAACTGATCAAGTTTTAATTTTAAAATTTTTTATTTAATAAATGTTTGATTTGTTGGTGCCAACCATTTACAATCTATAGAGACAGGGGAGAAAATCGCGGCTTTATTTCGTGAAATGCTAAAATTCAAATAATTATAACTTTGTGTTCTGCTTCTGCTATTGGCTCACTGTTAATCTGGATGAATAAGTGCCAATTACAGACCTTCAATCAAATAAGTTTATCGAATCACAAGTTACCCAGTAGAGACGCCTCACAAGTCAGCAGCCAATGAACAAATGGCGTTAGCCCGAGTATGCATAGCATTGTGGAGTATATCCTGGAAATCACTGAACCCAAGAATTTTCCCAATCCAAATCCATTTTTTTTAAACATGTTTTTGATACTTTTACAGTTTCATTGACTTCCAAAACTCTGTGTAACAATTGAAACGACACAAATTCACACCCTTGCATTATACGGGACTCGAACCCAGGACTCCTCGCTCCGAGAGCCGACTGCGCTACGCAGATCGGCACGTAACCGCCTTGACACCACGGCTTTGACGAGAAGTGTAACAGCGCCACTGGTGTCTTTACCTACCGTATTTTCCGGTTAAGGCGGGTTTACGGTTGAAAAGCTTAAGAATTACTAGAGACCGGAAAAATTCGCGAATTCATTTCGCGATAGGCTAAAAATACAAATAGTTATACCTCACTGCTGCCTCTGCTATTGGCTCAAAACTCACCTGGATGACGCTGGGCCAATGAGAAACACCCAACCAAAGCTTTATCGAATCACAGGCTGCTACGCTGGGACGTCTCACACGACAGCAGCCAATGAGTGGGTGACATTTGACCGAGTGTACGTAGAACTACGGAGTTCATCCTGCAGGTCATTCAACCCGCGAATTTTTCCGGTCCCTAAGAATTACACACTTTTAACCTGTACGCCGACGAGAAAGCGGTTAAGTAATATGCAGTTTATGATTGAATTAGTGGTCGTTAATTCCATCCGATATGAACGGGGGAGAATGCAGCTATATTATTTAAGCTGAATTGTTTTATTCCTATGTATCGTGTGTATTTTGAAGTGCATTTCGATTTCGAATCGTTGCTGACTGATGTTTTGTTCAATGCAACAGTTTTATTCATGGTGAAATCAATTGGTTATGTACCTACTTGAAATACCAGACACATGGCTACGATTGAACCTAAAAATTTCAACATTTCATCTCTTTACTTAGAATTCGTACACAATTCAGAATCCAAGATATTAAACTTTAATATGTAACTACTAGTTCATGTAATGCTGATATAATTTATTCCAGACCACCATAAAATGGCTTTACAGTTAAAAATATATATTCATAGATTGTAAATACTTTTTATATTCTCATTAATATAATAATACAAATTAACCATTAAACACATCAGAATGATTAATTTTCGATATCTTAAAACAAAATAAATATTCCAATCACATCTTTTTTTCTAATGTTTCGTGCAATTTTCTTTTAAGTATCTTATCATTTCTTGACATACTAATAATTCTGTATTTCAAACTCTTTTCGTACTACGTCATAAATTGTTTTCCCAACGAAAACGACAACGAAATATTTCGCGTAAGCAACACTTTCTAATGTGCTCTAATTGGCACTTCCCATGGTTTTCAAGGAAAAATATTAACTATAAACATCTTGGTTGAGTCTTAAGTCAACGCATGATTCGCACACGACCCGTCAAAACTCCTACACGACAATCATAAATCATTCCACTACGGAGACTCATATGTTAATTACGCGACTAATTCTTAATTTTCAATCGTTAACCCACCTTTAAAGCTCAATATATTACGCTATGTTGCAAGTTTCTCGTAGGCAGTCTCTTCTTTAAGACTGTCTCACACGCCATGTTGACTTTTTCTTAGTTCTTACTTTTATTCAAGGGTTCTATCTAAAAATATTTCTCGATGACTCCCGTGCATTTGTTCTTGTGCTGTAAATATTTTCTAAAGCGATTCACTTAGTGTAACATCATTAGTGTAAAAAATCGCTTAAGTGACGATAATTAAGAAAACTTGCGCGCATTTTTACACCCATGATATATTACACTTAGAGTACTCAATAAGAAATAAAAATCAAACAAGACAAGCCAGTAAAATAATGCTTTTCCATTTTATCTATACTACAACTGTGATCTTGCTGATAAATTGCTTAGTTGATTATGTTCATGTTCTTTCGTAAAAGAGCAACAGAAGCACCCCAAAATAACCCAAATGGCTCACTAGCAAAAAAAAAAAAAAAATATTCGGGCATGACCTTTCAGCAACTGATTTTTCCCCCCTCTACTTTTTCACCGATTCGAGGAATTGCAGTTTGTTAATCATAATCTGTCTGTTTGCTTGAAAGTGATTATTAAAAATACCATTATAATATTAAGGGAGAAATGGAAAGAACAATTCTGAGGGAAATTCTGACGAAATTACGAGGAATATCGGAGATAAATAAATTATAGACGGAATGATAAGAATGGAAAAAGTTTCACGACGAATAATAAGTCCATCTAAACCGCCATTTATGTTCTATACTACAGTGTATCTGAATTATAGAAATTTTTTGTAGTACGAGCCGATGAACACGACGACAAGAGTTGTTAATTTTAAGTGGTTCCTTTCGTAAAAAAAAAACTATTTAAGAGGCTCTCTTATTAGGCAATCATATGGTGCACTAAGCTTCATAATAAAACCACGTGATTATAAAAATGCTCAACATATGGAAAACAAAATGTTATGGGATATTGGATGTACGTAATGGGATATGTTTACGAAAAACATTTAAAGAACACGATAAATAATTTTTAAACACGAAACACTCAAAAAAGATTCTTGAAAGCACCCAAGGGCCTTGCATTACACATTAGTCTTCATTACTCCGCCATACAATGTTATGGCCTTGCGCCTTAGAGGCGATACCGAGGCAGAAGAACCAGCGAGCGTCGCACTTACCATCCCGCCGAACCAACACAAACACACTCCTGACTGGCGAGTGCAATCCTTTTGTCCAGCTAATGACCTTGGCTCGGCTCTCACCTGTTCTCTTGCGTCATTTCCTGTTAGTCAGAGTGGCTTTAGTGGTACGGGGGGAGAGGGGCAAGGGAACTTAGAGGTCACCCCGCTTGTTATGCGCTGTCATGTCCGACAAGATAGTCTGGACCTCGTGGTGGAAGCCCGACGCACAAGTAGGCGAAACTGAGGGTTTCCGTCGTAAATTATGAACCACAAGGTAGGTAAGACGTTCATTCAGAAACTATTGTAACTTCCCCCCACTCCTCCCCCCAATTATTCCTTCCAGTTTCCTCTGACAAAAATTTTATCCAAGTTGCAAACAAAAGGGGAATATGGAATTCAGACCGCCTCTCTTCCTCCTCCAATTTTTTTACCATATCACTAAATTAATTTTAAAAAACCTTATGCCTTCTCATACCAAATTCAAAGCTTCGTGATTTGCCGTTCTGTGTTCCTAAGATATTATAGTTTCAAGACTTGTGTTTCTGAACCATGACACTTCTAATTTGTATGTTTATAACTTATGATAGCTCTAAGTTATGGAATTTTCCTTGAGGATATGTTATGAATTTTTTTATTTGTGACTCTAAGTAAAACAACAAAAACTCCTGCAATTAGATTCTCCGCTGGGCAGAGATTGAACCTCGTTCGTGGTCTGTGTGCCAGGTGCTGTAAGTTCACTAACATAATTTCACGTAACTGTAAATTGTTTCATGAGCTATTTCTTTTACTGCTGTATCTTTAATTTTTTTTTTTTTTTTGCTAAAAACAGTTTGTCGTATGATCCAGGGTTCCCGTGGACTGGGAAAATTTGTTAAACAGGGAAAACTCAGGGAATTGAAAAGGTTTATTTAAAACTTGGAAAACACTGGGAAACTGAAAAAATGCTGGTTACCAAACTGGATTAGTATTATTAATACTAGTTTATGCCTTGAATTTATTTAAAAAACTGTCTATTTAAATTAAAAATTCACATGTAGTTGAAAAACCATCTGTTAGAAAGGTCCCATTGTGCATCAGTAACAATACAAAAACAATAACAGAATCTGCACGATTAGACAGAATTAGAATCTGCACGATTTGACAGAATTCGTTAGGGTAGGGTTTTGTCAACTATGTATTTTAATTTTTGGCTATAAATTATTAAACCTCTATAATAACCTATTTCTTAGAACGAAATAGAATTCAATGATACTCTTTTACAATAATGTCAAATACTAATTTGATAGGTTAAAATTACTTTTTTAAAAAAAAAGAAACGTTATTTACAAAAGGGATTTCTGAAATATATATAGTTTGATTACAATTTATTTAAGAATTGGCTAGTGATTTATTTATGGCCTAAGTCTTGGTGGGCCAAAAAAAGGTCCGATGTCTATTAGGTTTGTTTCATGTAAGATCCTGAAAGTGACTTACAATGGCTGCAAATGACTGCAATCTCTAGGAGAGGGGCTGGAACCAGTAGCGTGTGTGAAAAATCTGTGCCCGCCTTCCTTCGGCCACTCGTTCGGTTGCGATGCAGCAGGCAGGGCTTAGTGGACAGACATTGCCGAACCATTATATCACACAACCTTTTATTTCTTTCACCCAACACTCCTCCATCTGACCTTGGGAACCATTCGCTCGCCTGGAAAACTGTAATTGTACAGCAAGCAACAAATATTCTACGATTTCAATGGGCGTACCAGCGCAGCGTAGAATTATGTACCACGTGAAGCCTTCCATCTAGAGTTATTTCTCGGAAAAACCATCAGCAAAGAGTTTTATGTACGTATTTTAATAGGAATTAAACATATACGTAATATAATGGAATTTATTTTTGTTATCCTTACAGGAATTGTCTTGTAAAAATTAAAAAAATAAGTAAAATTGAGATATTTATTTCAACCAAATAATATAAATGAATATGAAGGAAATAATGTGGACACATCTGGGTTCGAGTACTCACGGTAGCAACTAATCTACATAAAGCACTTTAGAACTGGTTTACTTAGAAAGTTAGTATTACAACGTCTACCATAAAGATTTCAACATAAATACCATAGTCGTTAATATCCACTTAAAATTATATATATATATATAATAGTACCTACAAGCCTGGCTAAGTGTCTTTAAAGAAGTGTCATAGGGTCATAAATGTGCTTAACAGAAGAACAGTCTTGAATGTGTAGTCGTGATTTGAAAATGAGCTACACTTTACAACACTTTTTGAGTTTATAAGGTGCCGTACCTACTCGCTCGCGCCTTGAGCCTGTTAGCAATCTTTAAGGTAATTTACGGTTAAGGCTTCTAGAAAGATAGAAAAAAAAGTGGCGTAGTAAAGTGTGATTGATGGGCTGCGAGCTGCAGCCAGGAACGGGCGTATCCGCGGCGTTTTGGCCGACGAACGAGCGGGTTATAGGCGCGCGCCCGGTGAAGAGGTCTTTTAGGCGGCTGTTCCCCTCCGGGAAGGCGTTGGCACCAAAAAGCCGTCAGGCCGAATACGTTAACGTCTTGTCTTGACTGGGGGGGGGGGGGGGGGGGGGTGTGTGTGTGCAAGGATTGGCGAAGAAGTTGGCGGCTGTAAAACGACGCCGTGGTCCAGCCTCGGGGAGTCGCGAGCGGTGCGGTCCAATTTTGGTTTTTTTTTTTGGGGGGGGGGAGGTGTGGAGGGAGGGGGAGAAAACACACTCTGCCGCGGCGCGCGCGACGCCCTTCAGTTTTTACGCGCGGCGGGTTCTGCAGAGTTCGAGGACCGGTTTGTGTGTGTTCGGCTTAAAACACTCTCGTCTCGGCCCCGCGGGCCCCGGCGAAAATTGGCGTTTACGAGCGGGACGTTAAGGCGGTTTCGGAACGAGGACCATTCCCTTTCGGTCCTCGGCTTCTCCGCGATCCCTGCTCGCTCGCGATTGTCGTGACCCGTCGTACGCGAACCCCTTGCGATCTCTTTATCGGCGGAGCTGCGCGCGGACCCCAATCGCAAAGCGCACGCACTCCTGCGCGTCAGTACACCGTCGGAGATTACAGCCAAGTTACGGACTTTTCATCGAAGAATTTAACTCAAATAAACGAATGGTTCTTTGTAATTTCAAACTGCGCCGTATTTCGACTTTTGAGCTGTATGTTTCGTTCTAAATAAAGGTACACACACACACACTTTGGACAAAAGAAGAGTGTTATTACTGTAGACTTGACCATTATTTTTTAATGTTTTGTTACTATACCAAGACTATTATTTTGGATTCATGTTAAAAGTAAGTGAACTCAGTATCCGTAAATTTACAAAGAAAGCCGTTAATTAATGAAGATCCCTGGGTAATTTGCAAAAAAGCGTTCTTCGTAAATAGAAGGTGATAAGTTTTAACAGTCTATACATATCTCGGACCGCCGTAACACTGCCATTTGTTTGCTGTTCGAAATGAGGCCTGTGCAATTTACTGCTACACGTGAAATAATTATCTTCGCTGGGAACAGAATTTTACTGGAATACATTTCGAGAATTTTTAATTTGGTTTTTTAATAAATATTTTCTATAATTATGGGTTCCGAATTTTAACCACAAACATTCCTGAGGTATATTTACACTACCTGCACGTTTCCAAGTTCTTAATTGGCAATATTACTTAATTTTAAGTAGACATATTCTCTGAAAATTATTTGTAAATATTCAAATACTGTTTACAGAGTAAAACCACCCAATTAAAAATATCTAATCACTCAGCGCGCTAAATTTATCTGATTAACTTTGACAAATATTGAAATGCAAGCCATTTTTACGAATTTACATTTTCTTTTTTGTGTTTATTTCTGTGTTTTCATCATTCGTAACCCTAATTCGGGCGCGAAAACAGAAGACTTAAGCCCCGTTAGAAAAACAGTAAAATATTAACCGCCACTATGACGTTTCATGGAACCTTGATACACTTAATAGCTGTTCGACTACACACAATTTTTATTATTTTCCCTTTTTCACATTTTTACACAATCACACAATGTTCCAAACGAAATAAATAAAAAACAAAAGAAAACTTGTTTGTTACTGATTTATGTCTGCGTGCAGTATTCTTGATTTAGCTATAATATTTCACTTAAATATACTTCAATATGTACCTAATAGTTATTGCAGCTCTAACGTGCAGTGGAAAGCATACAGACATAGCGCGATCATTTTTGGTTCAAATTGCGTGCGAGAAAGCGTACAAAATAAAAGAGGCACAGTGGTAAGTTTACATAAACGTTTTTTCCCCCAAAAAATATTCGGAATTTTAGGGTAAACGTTTAATTGCGGCGTCTGGAACCTAGAATCACAGATTGACTGTTCACCAGTTGAGTGAACAAGTTCAGTTTGCCACACAACGCGCTTGTTCGGTTAAAAAAAAGGCTAAGCATTTACGATATAACACAGCACAAATAACCTGTCAACATAATGTACGTAACTGGGCTCAACGAGTCATGCCGTCTCTCTACCTGCTGATTGGCCAACAAATTTCTATTGTTCGTAGCCGTGCGCGCCATCATTCAAGCACGTCGGAAAGTGTGTGCGGAGAACGGGGAGGGCGTATGGGGTTACGAAGTCCGTCTTTTGTCGGTAAGGCACGCCGAAACGCCGAAAGCAGTGATACAACAATCAACAGAGTGCTTTAATAGATTGCTCCCCGCCGCAGTTAGGCCTCTAATGGCACCGCACAGACCACTAATTACTGCAACACACACAGCACATTACTCACGCTCAATGATAAGATAGCGATCATTTTTCCACTGTAGTTTTTTTTATACCTAAAGCGCCGTAGGTTACTTACACAGGCATCTGTAGAAATTTTATCTGAGCGATATCTTGAATTGTATGTTTAAGACGATTTTATAACTTATATTTTATTTAAAAATGTCAATTAGCATCGCGTCAGTCTAAAACAATTTTTCAGTCACCCCTCCAAAATATCTTAGGAGGTGATTCATTAGGAATGTCGAGGTACAGTTTATATAAGACACCATAGCGTAGTTCAGTTCCGAAGAGTGATGCGCGCTTTTAATGTGCCAAATATCAAAAACTTAAATAATTAATTAGAAATTTTTTTTATCCCCGAACAATGTTTTGTGCTATTCATAGTTCTTTACTCTGTTAATAAACGTTTACTAACACTCCCTCCCCTTTATTAATAATAATAACAGGTGACCCTTTCTAATTGCTAACATAGTTTCTACGATCCTTTTTTATGTATGTGTGGAAGCCGTTTAACTGAAATTTATGACCTTATAAAAATATCCCTCAGGTTGAAACTGCCTAGAACGAACATTTATTTATTCGTACCACAGATGAAAAACTTTTAGTGGCAATGGTACAGTGTAGGCAATATTTGTATGTACATCCATAATCTCGCATAACCAGCAGTCCCTTTACATATTAAATTTTACTTTTAAGGACACAAAGTGCGATTCAAACGTTTTCTGCTAAATGGTTAAAGGTGGCGGGCTGTCCAGTGTTCAATTAGGCTCTTAATCATTTGAATTATGCTTAAATAGAATTTTCTACCAGAATAGTTTTACCTCAGCGATCACGGTGACCGACACTTCCATTTGTAACGTCGGTTCGTGACATTCGCTTCATTTTGCGAATATGTGGACATATTACTCCCCCCCTCCCCCCTCCCCCCCACGGCGAAAGTTTCAATACGCGGTGCACATAAAAAAAACAATTCTGTAAAATTACAGAGGATTCTTTTAGAAACCATTTGCCATGAAACAGTTTATAATACTAAAAGAAATATACTGTAAATTTGTACAACGCATGGCTATGGTTATTTTAGCATATATGAAGTACGTTTTTTTTTCGAGATATACCTAGTATTTATTCCGAAAATTGGGGCATAATTTTATGTTAAATGATGTTTCAATCAAGCATTTTTTTAAAATGAAAACAATAATAGAATTTCCAACAATTTCATTTTATTTTGTTCCACATTGCTTTTTAATATGCGCATTTTATACTGGACAGCTATTCAGGGAATGGTTTACAAATAATTTTAACTACCGGAGATAGTGGGACAACACAAAGCACAAATGACCGAGTAAGAACACTATTTTTTAGGGATACACTTATTTTTCACGTAAATGTACAAATTAAAAATAACTCGTGAGTTTGCATGAATATTTCTGTTCCATTTACAAAATAATTGCAGCGTGGAAGTCGAACCCAGATTTTTCGCAAGCGAGAAACGATGCGAACGTTGCTGTGAGCCAGTGGATATTTTTTTTTTTCTCAGGATGTTCCCGTTTATCCCCACCATTATTTCAGACACACAGTCACCTTTCATTCACCACTGGAATTTAAGAAGTCCTTTACTGCGGGGGCCAGCTTGCGCTTGAAAAAAATTCATTGTGTAACGAGAATGTTAAACGTAATCCTGCGGGCCCTGCTTGGAAATATTACAGATATTCGCCTCTGCCTTCGATAGTCTCTAACGACCTCGATTCTGACGAGATGTTATGGCCGATACATTTTAATTTTGTAGCTTCAGTGGAATCATTGAAGTGATTCATTTCGCGGCTTGAGTGAAATCATTGAAAGTGATTCATTTCTCGGCTTTAGTGGAATAATTGAAAGTGATATACACTATAACAATGTAAACTAAACACTACTACACAGAAAACATGTTTTTGTACTTCCACAACAGATTCCTTTGGAAATAAGTAGCCAAGAAATAATTTGTAGAACTACCATAAAACGACTGTAAAGTTTTAAAACATATTGCTATGGTTATTTTTTCATAAAAAATTATGGTTTTTGAAAAAAATATTGAATATTTCTTGTCGCTCTTGCGAAAATTGTTGCATATTTATAATTTTGATGGTTTATAATAGCATTAAATGTTTTTTTTTCAAACCACGGAAAATGCAATAGAATATTTTATAATTTAAATTTATTTTGTCATTTTGTCTTATTATAGTTATTAATGTGTGTAGTTAATACTAGAAACCTATTTGGGGAACAGTATACAAATAACTCTAGCTAATGTAGGAACTGGGAAAATACAATGCTTAAATGCCCAGGCGAGAATCCGAACCCAGTAGTAATGCGAATGTATAATTTTTTTTTTGTTATTGTAGCGATACAATTGCTTTCAAGTAATTGCGCAAATTTACAAACATTTGTAATTTTATATGATGATTTCAGTGTTTGGAACGAGAGTTGTGATGGGGCGCACAACACGTTCTCACCGTCAGTGTCTGCTTGGTAATGACGTGCATCTTCACTTTAACCTACCCCTTCCCTAGACTGCCTGCCTGCCGACTCGACACCTACAGGCGTCAGCTGGCGAGACCTCATTACATAGCCATGCATATTCATGTGGCGAGGGTTCCCCCCCCCCCTCTACCTCCCTGTCAAACACCCTGCTCGATAACGACTGGCAGATTATCAGGGGGATGACTTGCGTTCCGACCCGCTCGCATAAAAAAAAAAAATAACCTGACGCGCGCGCAAGACGCTCCAACTAGCGATCTGACTGTCGCGCGCCGCTGAAGATTGACGCCACGTCAAGTCCACAGCCGAGGAGCACGTTGACGACGGGATTCTCATGTACCTCCGAGGACTGTTCCCTGAATCAAGCATGGTCGTTAGTAGGGGTAAGGCCTTCCAGTCCTCCCCATCCTGAGCACAAGCGAGGCCTAAGGAACATTTAGGCCACTCAGAAAAAAAAAGATTCCTAAGAAATAGATCGCACAAGAAATATTTTGTGTTGAACACACGGCTATGGTTATTTTTTGCATATATGTAATACGCTTTTCGAGATAATACTTAATTTTTACTACCAAAATTGGCGCATAGTTTTATATTTTAATTGATTTTAGCTACATTCAAGCACAATATTTTTTTTTAAACCATGGGAAAAAATTATCCAAGAGTTTGCCTTTATTTTTTTTTTATTAGGCTTATTAATTTGCGTAGTTAATACTGAAGAGCTATTCAGAGAACAGCTTACAAATAACTTTTAACTATAGGAGGTACTGGGACAACCAAAAGCATAAATGCCCGGGTAATAATTCGAACACATTAATACTGCGAACACGATTTTGCAGTGATACAGTTGTTTTCATGTAAGAGTACAAATTTATACAAGATCTGTGATTTGTCATGAATACTTCTGTTCCAGTTACCAAAACAAATTTACAGTGTACGCCCCCCCCCCCCCCCCCCCCGCCTTTTCCCACCTTCCTTCAGCAGCTACCCCTTGTGGTTACCCAGAATGCATTGGGATGATATCCCCCTCACTCCTTTTGCCCATGCCGAAGTACCTTAAGCCACTCCTATGCTTAGGCTGCCGGGGTATAATCGGTCCCCTTTCCTTTGTGACGTCAGCCCAGAGGTCTCTAGTACACTGATCACTTCCAGAACCACTCCGCGTCAGTTTCATAAGATTGTTTCCTATGTTCCCTCACGTCAAATATAACCTTGAACAAAACAAAAGTTGAAGCGACACTGAAACGGATTGCGCAGTTGGAAACGGATTTTTTTTTTTTGGGGGGGGGGGGGTAAGGTTAATGCATTTCTCTATCGGTAGCTTGCGTTACTGTTAGACGATAAAGCAAAGTCCTTTTCATGTGATGTTTCTCAAATTAGACAGTTCTCAACAGAAGTACCAATTGTTCTACTTTTCCTTCTTCCACTTTTGGTGAGTAAACAGTGTTTGTAGAAAAAATGTCACTTGATTGTCGTGTTCGTACGTAAAAAACAACTAAAAAAGCTCTGCAAGGACATTTGGGGAATTGGTAACACTAGTACTACTTTTGAAAACTTTCAGATTTGAAACAAGTTATACATGATACAGACTATAACTAGCTAGAAACGATGAATTATTTTGGAACTCCATGATAATTTTTGAAACATTGTAACTTGTTTGAGGTTTATTGGCTTGTGGATTTTAGGGGAGTCAAAAGTAATGAGTTCACGAACGTTTCGGCTGGCATTTTGATCGCCATCATCAGGGTAAGTCTTCTACTGAGAGTGTTGGCAGTCCCTTAAGATACTTTCACCTGAGAGGTGGTTTTTTTTCCTGATTGGCTGTAGCTGTGGACCAGTCATAGGCTTCTTTCCTTTTTGTTTGTTGAATTTTTTTTGGCTAAACGATAGGCTTCTGAGATTGGTTGGAGCTGTTAGCCAATCAGTGACCACGTCTCTTTTGGTTAGCTGGGCTATCTGACTAATCAGATGCTATCTGGTTTATTTTCGTCTGAATGCATTGCATGGTTCTGCTAAATTATTAGGCATCCTCCCTGTAATGGTGTTTCGATGTTTCATTGCTCCCTAATTGGCCGATTGACAAAACCACACAGCCAACCAGAAGAGTTTTATGCCTCTGATTGGGCCACAGATTTAGCCAATCTGGAAACACTAAATTTAAGAGGCTCTTCTAGTCAGGGGTGTATTTGTGTTAGTGAGACGGGATGATAAGTGCTACGCTCACTGGTGCTTCTCGCGTGGTGTAGTCTTTAAGGCTCTGAACTGGCACCATGTCTTCTTGTCGTGTCATACTAGGCATTGTTATTGCCATATTTAATTGTAATTTTTCTTCCTTTTAAAAGTTCAGGTTTAAACTTTACTTTCACGTTTTTATATATTTTTGAAGAAAACTAATTAAATTCAAATTCGATAGGCAATTACTTTGGTTTATACCATGTATATTTTATTTCACATTTGTATGTAATTTACTAATACTTTTGATAAAGTCATAACAATATAAATTGTTTTTTAGTTGATTGAAATATTTAATGTATTTTATTTTTAAAGTGTATATTTTAGGGAGAGGGTGGACCGGGGGAGTGTGGACCAAACGTTTTCCTCCAGAATGCTGTGAAGTAATCTAAATTGTTGTTCACAGCTCGAGGAAGCAGTTTAAATATTAATAAAGGTGGTAAACTCACGTGTTCACTGATAGATGAATACGAATACGATAATACGAACACGCGAATTCGAATATTTTACATATTTGCGGATAATAACACGTGAATAATAATATTTTATTAATATTCTCTAATATTCGAACATGAGAATATTCACACGAAATTACGAAAACAACTGTATTCGAAATCCCACCTGTAAATACTAATGTATTAGTAATCATAGAATATAATTTTTTCGGGAATACATTCGTATTCGTAATCACGAATACGAATAAATATGCCAATCTCTAGCCTTTTTAAATTTTCTAAAAACAGTTTAAAAACGAAATACGGAAACAGAACCTATTATCCGCCCTCGGCACCCTCAGTATTCCTAAACACTGTTCATCAACATACGCCACTCTGATATCTTGGGCAGATTTTAAATCGCGTGGAATTTTTCCGAAGCGCCGCACACCGTATGTGTGCCCAGGTGGGCAGGTTCCTTAAGGAAAACTTAAGGCGCAGTATTTCCAATCGCGACATGCGGATAACGCAAACACGATTGCGCCGACCAGGCGTCCTGAACGAGGGCGCCACGTACATTATGCAGCATTTTTATCTCTCTTCATTTTCCTGTGCAGCGAAATTTAAACGTACAATTGTACGTTTAATGACCAGGTAGTTTTGCAGTTGTAAAACAGGCGCAGATCCAGTTGCTCATTCCGCTTCCAGTCTCGAGGTGTTTGCAAGTGGGTAATAAATAAAAACTGTATCGGGGCATGCAGTCACAAATTGCAAAAGCTTATTTCTCGCATGTGTAACGAACACGATCTGCAGTTGTGAGGGTCCATAAATATGAATGTAATGTTTTAGCTACGATAAAAAAATTAGAATTTTACTTAATATTGCAAATAAAAATGCTTGAAAAGGTGTTAAAAATCGATATTTCTTTCCCTCACATACAGCAATATTACTCTCACAGTTAAAAGTTTTTTTTTTTTTAAATCGCACCTAAGTAATAGGTTTACAAACGTGACACTAATAAGACTAAAATAACGTATTTGCGTATGACACAATTTTTTTTTGTATGTCATGCAGTAATAATGCCAGGAAGATATAAAAAAAAATTATGTTCTTTTACAAAAGATTCCTTTGGAAACAAGTTGCCAAGAAATTTTGTGTAATACTACAAGAAAGATATTGTAACTTTGTACAACACATTGCTATGGTTATTTTCGCATAAATGAAATACGTTTTTCGAGATAATACTGAGTATTTTATTACGAAAATTGGCGCATATTTTATGTTTTGATTGATGTTTCAACTAAGCATACCTATTAAGACATGAAAAATAATAGTATAGTCATAATTAAACTTTATTTTGTTTTATTGTGCTTATTAATGTGCGTAGTTAATACTGGAAAGCTATTCAGGGAACGGTTTGCAAATAAACTTTAACTATTTGGAGTTACTGGGGACAGCACAAAACATAAATGCCATGGTAAGAATCTGAACCCAGTGTTACTGCGACTGCAAACGCTATTTTTTTTTTTTTAGCAATACGGTTGTTTTCACTAAATGTGCAAATGTGCAAATTACTGTAAATTTTACACTAACAAGGGGGAAAGAAACGTTCAGTGTACTCCACAAATTCCGTGTCCCTCTACCTGTGAAGTTTCCCTTCTGTGGCCAGTGGTGATTGGCGGCCTAGAGTTGTCCTGGCGACCTCGCGGACTCGGGTCGCAGGCAGTGGCGGCACCGGCCGGGGAGACATCGGCGACGGCTCCGAAGCCCCAGAGCTGCTCAGGCGAGGAGTTGAGAGGCCCGCCTGCACTGTTAAAAATGCCCACCTTCAATCCACTCGAAAACTGGTTACAAGTTATCCCGTGATATTCGTAAATTCACGGCCGATTTCGTGAATTTACGTACACTGAATTCATTTTCTTTGAACGTGACTCCACAAGAATATTCTTGGCACATTAACAAATCTTTCAAAAACTTGTTAAGAACATTATATTCTTTTGTCCGCATGTTAGTTTATCTTATAGTCCGGTTGCCAAATGGCATTTTTGACCTAAACCCAGAAGTAAGGTCCGCCCAAAGTTTTATGGCATTTTCTGTTTCCTCAATGTATATCTGATGATATTCTGCAGAGTGCCCCTTTGACACCCTTGAGCAATTTTAGATATTTAAGATGGCGACCAAGATAGTTTAAACTTCATTCATCGGGCATATATGCGCGTATAAGACACATTTTTTAATCATTGTGGTGTATAAAATGATTTTAGGGCTTAGGAAATATAAGAACAAATTATTTTGGCAATTAAATACTTTTATAAAATATAGCAGAAAATATTTCGTAAAGTGATAATGATATATTTGGAATATCTTGATTCCAAGGAATGTGAACTTTGATTAAATACTAAATCATTAACACATACATTTACAATACATTTAAAAGCATGGACTGTAAAATTAATTGAAGTTGTATGTGGCGTGAAATATCTTTAGCTAGCTGTAACGTTTATTTACATAAATTATGTTGTAATCAATGTTATAAGTAACCTGTAACATTTACAAGCATCTTATTTAACATGCATCAAAATTTTAAATATTACGTATTTAATTTAATTGTTGCAGAAGTAAAAAAACAAAACAAATATTAACATCCAGTATAAATACGAAGGCCTTAGTTGTAATTTTTATATATAAAAATAACTTGCAGTCTCACTTTACTAAATTGAATAGGCCAATGGAATGTAACTTCATTACCAAAAATCATTTGCACTCACACTATGGATATCATATCAAACAACATATCAAAAGTTGATTAAGTTTTATGATCATTCTAATAAGTCATAAATGTATACATGACATTCTTATGACAATTAAAAATGTCTCATAGTCCAGACTAGATCATCCTAGCATTTCATTTTCACATGAAGTGCCAAACTATGCCGACAATTTAGCATAGATGTTATCAATTTTCTGAAAATTTTAGACATAAATATTAAAATCTTAACCAGGAGTTAATGTCAAGCAAATTTCATATGTGTTTACACCTATATATGTAAAATTCTTTAACTAATAAAATTAAATTTAAAATGTTACACAATTAATAAGTCATCTCTCTAATCATCCAAATCGTCAGCAGAGTCAGTTGGTACGAACTGTGTCCACGGATTGCAACAAGTTTCTTCGCCATAGCAATGTCAAAATTGTGTACATGTTAATTTAGAAAACACACAGCTGCATCTTCCATTAGAACAAGGGTTTTCTTTTGCGCAACCACAGCGTACCATATGAAGTATCTCGGGTGGAGCCAGATTAACTCCACTTGGTACAGTTACAGGAATTAGGCTTTTGTTGACATCATCTTCTACCCAGCCAAATTCTGTTGCCAGTTGTTGTGATGGATTTTCCTCAAGTGCAGTTTTCCAAATATACACTTGGAAATGAGTCCGCTTCACATGTTCCGCAAAGGATTCGGTAGTAGGTGGCATGGTACACAGTTTCACAGCCTTTTAGGTCTTGTCAGTTCCCATTTTTTTAAGCCACATTTTGTATCTTATATCTGACATAGACCTAATTCCGGCGATAGATTCGCCCATAGCATGATGCTATAAATGCAGTAGATTCATATATTACATCATTAATCTTGGCTCCTATTTGCCCTAAAAGCGATAGCTTTAAGCCCTTTTGGAGTGCTCTCACAACAGTTGCCTTTCCTATACCATAAATATGGGATACAGTATCACAACCTGATAAACCATGGGCCGTCAAAAGATACGTAATTATATCGCGATGCTTATGAGCTGTCATTCCAATATCAATAACTTGACGCTGGGATGCAGTTCCTTCCATTAAAACAGTACAATTGAGTGCACAATGTCTGCAATAGTGAAGAAGCAGAACAAAGACATCTGTATCATCACTTCTAATCGTTATAAGTTTATAAACTTCATTAACACAGGATACTATTTGATGTGGGATAATAACATCCGCTTCTCCATGCGTTGTTAGTAGGTCTGTTTTGAATATTGTAACCCCTTCGTATATTTGAACTGGTATTGAGTCCAACCCGCTAATGATGAGTTTATGTTCATATGTTGCAGCATGTTTGCCACCTCTGTTATGAATGTTTCACAAATGATTTTGATTAGTTGAATCTTGTTGAATGCAACAGTTAATAAAACTTTCTGAGATGGAAGAGGTGTGTTGAGAGTCAATTTATGTTTACGGCTAGCTTGTTTACCAGCTCTAGATGTCCTTGTCACACTTTTGATACTGAAGTCTTGGTATCGGTCGAATATTAAATGTACATCAGCCTTTCTTAATTCATTCAAAACACAAGTTACGAAGCCATTCACAAAGTCACTCACAGTGCCTGATGAAGGATAAAACACTGTCCACAGTGCAGCACAACCATCATTTAGGATAACTGCTGGTAACTCGCTTGATGAATGAGCTCTTGTTGAATGTCGCACTTGAAGCATGTTTTTCAGAGTTGATTAATTTTTTGAATCCCTCATGTTACCATTGTTATCAAACATTGAAGTAGGCACAGGAGAGAGTTCATGACGAAATACTTCTTCTGTATTAAGTCCATGTAAACCTACTAGAACCATGAATCGGGAAAATATAATTTCTGTATCCCAAACATCTTTTGTTCCCAATACCAATTTTTTCTTGTCTGTAGACATAGTTTTAACTTTGGTGGACAACGTTTGATTAAATCCTGCAGGCCAACTTTCTTCAAATTGAATCATGCTTGTTAACCCAATTGCAACCAATGCATCAGCATTGACTAGATTATTACACACTAAACCAGTTATCACTTCAAATATTTCAGTTCACATCGCCTGAAACAGAAATATAAAAAAATTGTATATCAGCAGTGGTTGTCCCATTTATCTGCATAATACATATGTTAAAGCTTTAAAATCAATTTAATCACCAAAATAAATAGTTGTTAATATTGCTAGACACTGAAATCATTATATTATACACCAACATGATTATCAAGTGTGTTCTATATGCGCATTTATGGCCGATAAATACATTTTGAGCCATCTAAGGCGCCATCTTGAATATCTTAAATTGTTCAAGGGTGTCAAAGTGGCACCCTATAGAATATCATTAAGTATCCCTTAAAGAATCAGAAAATGCCATAAAACATTGGGCGGACCTCACTTCCGGGTTTTTTTGATCTGCCACCGGACTATTAGTTTGTAACGAAACATACAACTCGAAAATCAAAATACGGCGTATTTTCTAAGAATATTCCGTTATTGACGAAGAACTCTTCGCTCATTTGAGGATAATTCTTCGTTAAAAAGTCTGTACAGTGTAGTCAGGGGTGTATCTTTAGCAAGTGAAATGGGTTGATAAGTGCTTCTAGCGCAGTATCGCCTCTATGTGCAAGGCTCTGAACTGGAGCGCAGTCTTCTCGTCTTGCAAAGGCAACTACGGGATCTGAGCGGTAGCCATAACATTACATGGTGGAGAAATGAAGACAAAAGTGTGATTGAAGTCCCTTGAGTGCTTTCAAGAATCCGTACCGTATGTTTCCGTGGTTAAAAATTTAATCTGAAAAGACGCGTTTAACTCTTGTAAAAATACAGTTTGAAAACCAAATACGGAAACAGAACTGCTCTTCCGTCCTCAGCGTATTCTTAAATTAATTTCTTAAACAGACAGCACTCGGGCACAGTGATCAGTTTTCCAATCGCGTGGTTTCTTCTGAAGCCTTGTGTGTGTGCCCGGGTGGGCGGGGCCCGGGACTGGGCGGGTGAATTATGACGTCCCGCCTTCATAGCCACCCCGATACACTCGTCCCCTGGGGCGTTATGCTCGATGCCTTCATCTCGGCGTGAGCAGAGAGTCGGCAATACGAGCGGTTCGCGGAGCTGCCATGAGCTTCGAGTTCTTTTCACCTGTGACGGAAGAACCTGCTTATGCATTTAACTTTCTTTCGCATGCCTTATTTTTGTTTTTCGCACAAATACAATAAGCATCACCATAAAAAAATGTCACTGTGCTTCTCGCAGACTAACAGAGAAACGTGTTACATGTGCACACTGTGAAAGTATACCAAGTCAAAGGTAAGGAATATAAAAAAATAATAATAAATCGATTTTCATACTAACGGTTAAAAACACTTTGTGCTCCGCTGTGAAATGAAAACAAAAAGTACACTAGTTATGTACTTAATTTCAATGCCTGTAGCGGAGTTCCTGTAAAATGTATTTTGCTGAGAATAAAATATTTAAGCTAAGTCCGTAACCATAATTAATTTTTTGAAATTCCCCTGACCAATATATATTTGATGGATGCTCCTCTTTTCCTGCTAGTATTTACTGATTATGGCAGCGCTTTTCTTGTTGCAGCCATTCTTCATGGCGGCTGAACATATAAGATCGTTTGTAGTTCAAGAGTTCCTGGTTTTGAAATGTCGCCGCCTATTGGTGCACTGCTGCGCTGACGTCATAGCCACAGACGCAGCAGACGCACGAAGCAAACGTAAATAATTAAACAATAGCTCCAGACTGTTACTGTTTTTTTTAAATAAAAAAATAACTGCAAATGTTTACTCTTCTAATAAAACTGTAAATAATAAATACGTGGCACATATCGAGGGGTTCCATCAATGACGCTTGAACGGGACACTAGTCACAACATAGAGTATGTTATCAAGTAGAGTCACCTTTAGTTCAAAACACATTATTGCAGAAAAAATCCACAAACCAATAAAGTAATAAATAAATAGTTCAAGTCTCATTTCTCCGTTGGTTTATGCACAACACTACCATGAACAAAACCTTTTTGATTAATCTGTATATTTTATACAATTTTTATCGGGTTCTAACCAACTAGTTATGTACTGTTAAATTCTTTGAAAATTTATGAATACTTGTAGAAGAAGGCCATGAAGTTTCTATATGTCGTACGTGTAGTTTCTTTTATATATATATATATGTAAAAAAAACCTGGTAAAATAGTATTAGTCACTTCATTGGCGTTCTTTCTTACTAACGTTGCCCTATTTTGTTGGTTTGTACAGATAATCATGCAACTACGCTGAAGTAGGACTCTAACACACCACATCCTTGTTAGTAAGCGGTCACTCACCCCACATTAGACCTGTTCCATAGAAAATATACATTTACGTAGCCGCCATAAATTATTCTATTTAGCCTGCCAGAATACAAATTTCGTTTAGCCGTCTTTGTTGATAAGGTCTTACCAATCTGTCTCAGATTTCGGTAAAAAAAAAAAAAAGATCAAGTATTACAAATTTGACGCGTCGTAAATATCATTAAAGGCTGTGATGGATAAGAACTAATTTTGATTTCCTAGATGCGCGTTGATTAATGCCTTAAGAATCTATCATTGGGTCATCTTACGCACTAAATTATCCCCCCACTTAGGTGTTAGTGCCCCACGGCCGGGAACTCCGCGGTGACCTGGTTACAAGGCAATTTACGCCCCACGGAATTTGAATATGTGTAACCGCTTCGGCCGGAGCCAATAAAGGCGACCGTTTGGCCGATGGCTGGCTCCGAGAACGTTCCGCTTCGACGCACTCTCGTTCATAATTAACAGCGCGCGGCCAGGTTTTTTTTTTTTTACGAGCGTAATGAAATCGATAACGTAATGGGCGTCACGATAACGAGGCGTACGCTACTTCCGACGGGAAACCAACCACTTAAGTAAAGTAAAATCTCTTTTCCAGAACACTTAGGCCGACTTTCACGAGAGTCGTGACTTGAGGAAAAGGAAGGTATTCTTCCATTTGATTAACTTGCAACGGTTTTGCTCGGACTTTACTCACTTAACTCTGAAAGAGGCCCTTAGAGCTCTAGATGAAATAAGTAACGTAGCGCGCTAAGTTAAAAGAAAAGTAAGTTATTTTAGGCCAGACGCAAGGAATTCGAAATAAAAAAAAATACTTTCGTACTCCAATGAGAAGTCCTATAGCAGGATTTTAAACATCTGTTTTTTTTTTTTTACATTTATGAAAAAATTAATGTAGTGCAAATGCAATATTTTTTAACTTTTTTTCTATGCCTCAGTTTCTTCCCATTAGTGGAGCTTGTTTACGAATGAACAGTTTATCAATAAACCCACTGGGGAGGACTCGCTTGATTCAATAAATGTTTGTTTGAAAATAAATTATTATTATTTATCAAAGTGGTTTTCACAAAAAAAAATATTTGAACCAAATACTTCAGTGTCTTCCCAAAAATTGATAAATCTTGTTCGACTGCAAGTTGTATATCTGACTTCGGAGGCATAAGACGCTATGTCACAGAAACCATATTTTACATGAGAGCAGTTTAAATAATTTAAAGTAGTGCTCCACTTATTTGCTCAAAATATGTGAATTTTTGAAATGTCGTAGATAGATGTTAACGTATGCCAATAGAAAAAAAACGTTCAACGCTAATCAAGTTTATAGTTAAAAGTACGTTCCGCCCAAAAGTGCCTACATAGTGTCTTATCAGTCTGAAGTACAGATATATATATATATTCGTTTTTGACGTGGGAAGGAGGAACAGGAAGTAAAAAAACTAAACCGTGTTTTTTAAATTTAAGATGTGATTCATTTACATGCGTGGCTTATGAACCGTAGCGGCTGTACGTCCGCGGTGGAAAATGTTGTAGCGACGTGACTGTACTCGCGTCTGGAGGCGTCGGAACACGGCCCGCGGCGGCATCCGACATTCCACAAGCCAATAATTACTCACGTCTCCGGCCTCTGTTTTGCCTAACAAGAACTCTCTCTCTCACTCTCTCACTCTCTCACTCTCACACTCTTCCCACCCCCCTCCCCTGGGTCCGATACGCCCGGTGTGGCGCCCTCGAAAAGGAACAAATCTTCGCATGTGAAGGAGTCGTTAAAGGGCCTTTAGGCCTCTTTCCGAGTAGAGCGCGGCGCTGGAAAACGGAAATTAAGTCGTATATTCCGAGCCTAACAACCGTCCCGGAGGTTTTCACCCCCGTCTTCATAACGCGTCCTAATTTTTTTCCCCCCATGACCGCTGCGGCCGGTAAACGACTGAGTTGCGACGTCTAGCGGGCGCGCCGCGGCGCGTGTGTGCTTGCGACGCGGGTTGTGGTTTGGGGGGGGGGGGGGGGGGGGGGGGGTTGGGGGGGGGGGGGGGGAGAGATGCGCGGATAATGACGGTTTTCGAAAACAGTAAATTGCCGGCCCCACCATTTCTCCCGTCGAGCGTTGCAGAACTTCGCACGCGGTTTTGTTCCGTCGTTGCTGTGCAGCTTTTCCCGCGGAGAGAGATCTTATTTACGTTTCTAGTAACCTCGTAACGCCATAAGCCAGGCACGTGGGGTCCGAACGCCTCCCTTTCAGGACTTAATAAAAAAAAAAGGGTAGCGAAGACAGAATAAAAAAAAATTACAGCTATTTAGCTACATGTGGTTACAGAGAGATTATTTTGGGAGGATATTGTTCACATCATTGGAGACTGCAATACGTATTCCCTCTCCATTAAAGCACGTAGTCGATATTTAATGTCGATTTGCACAAGTGTTAGCCTGTCTTTCATACAAAACCTGACATGTGTGTTATATGTACTTAATTATATTAATATATGTATTTATTATTTATAGCAAAATCATCAAATATTTGACTCAGAACCAAATGTTAAAAATGATTTTAAAAAAACCAAAATGTCCAGTTTTCTTATTTCAAGCAAAATCATTATATATATGTATATGTATATATATATGTGTGTGTATATATATATATGCAAACGTTGGAGTTGTAAAAGTATTCCATTACCTGTCATTTGAGTACGATAATTAACGTTATTTTAAAATTATTTTACAAAGACCACTTAAGTCATAAAAAATATGATAGTTACACAGGACTTCTTCCTTCACACAATCCTGGCTACGGCACTGTCTAAGCAGGCCAAAAAACTTATTTTGGAACTGTTCCAAATCTACGTTCTTATTACCACGCGTTGTTTATTCTGTTGTTGATCCTCGGTAGCCTGCTAATATATTTTTTTATCTATCTAAGTCTAATGAGATTAAGAATGAGGCTACAAGTGGACAGTATTATTTTTCATGACTAAAAAAAACAGCGTATATTCCATGAACTACGTACGAACTACGAACATTGTAATTGACAGTTGACATCGTGGACATAATTTTTATTTACTAACAGTTCAAATTTTAGTGGTAATTGTGTATCCTGTACAACAGAGTTATGCTAAAATTTGTCAATGAGTGAAATTTTTCATAAAATTAAACACACATATATTTTTTGAAGAAAATATTAAATTAATAGTATATATACATTTGTTTGGCGAATTTTTTCATATATTGGTTAGTATGTTTAGAAACATAAAAAAGTACCGTTTTTTGTTTGTAGGATACAGATAAGAAAAGTGTAGGTTTTATTTTAATATTGTTTCGTACTGCAGCAAACGTATGGCTGTGAAATTAAATTAAACAAAAAAATAACTAACTGTAGTTTCAACTATCAGGGATTTTATTTTTAAAAAACTACTTTTGAATCTGTTTAATTTACAGCCATCTGAAGAATATCCTCAAATGAAAGCTGTAGAGATTTTTAGTACCCAGATATAAAGAGTCTTTAAAACGCACGATTTAATGGTGCTGCCACGTGAGAAGAAAACTTGTTTTTTTTAACGATTTTAACTGATACATTCCTATCACTCACAAAGAACCTAAATCTTAAATTCAGGCGCGTGCAAACAGTTTGTAACAATTTATTAAATACTTTTTCTAAGTGTTAAAAACGCAATTCAAATGTTGTTTAGACCTTACAAAAAAAGTCTTTGGAAAATACACCACCAGTTACTCAGAATGAAATTTTATTTTTACAGCCAGACGTTGAGAAAATGTTTTGAGGACGTAATAAAAGTGAAAGTTTGGTTTTATAATGCTTGGGACACAAAATGCGTAAGAAAACACTACATTTAAGATTAATAGCGAACTCTCGTGTGATGACTATACATCTACGCTTCTGTTTGGTGCTTAACTACTAGATTTTTATTTAGTTTGTAGCTTCCAAGGTTGTAAACACGTATTTATCGTTAACAATTTTATGTTACAATAGCGCTTAAATTATTATCAATAAAAAAACATTACTTTTATAGAGCCCTTTTTATGTGTGCGATTTCATAATAAATAAACTTGTAAAGATAGGGCAATTGAAAACAAGTTTATGACAATAATTAATTTTAGTCTCATATTCAAACGTGTTATAAATATTCGGTGAGATTGTCCCTGTTGACTACGATACAAAGTATATATAACATGTTATAAGTTTCATTTTCATTCTTGATTAAAAGTTTTCCCTCTTTTTTATTTTTCTTGTATTCATCTTCTTCAAAGTGACGCACGTTGGTTGTAACAGGTGACTAAGCAAACTACCGATACGGACATTTGCAAGACCAGATAGAACGCGTTCATGCCTGTGAAACATAAGAAGACAGATATTCTCAATATGGTGATATATACGGGAAAAAAACATGTTTATAAATTAATTATACGTCACACTGGACTCGAAACATCATCGACATTCTTCTCGCTAGATGAGTGCCAAGAATTGCATTCTATATCACCTATTAAAGTCTTTAGAGAAGTCCATTGGAAGTCTCCTAACAGGTTTGGAGTGTACTCAGTGAATTCGTATCCAGAAACTGTAAATTTTTAGCTTCATTAAAGGTTCAAATATAATATTGCCGACGGGCGTGATATTTTGAAAGCTTTATTCTGACAAAGTTTGATACAAGTTATATTCCCTTATCTTCTGGCGTAGGCAGCCATGTTACGAAACACTCATTTGCAGCTAGCACCCAATGACTTGAAAGTTAAGTTTACGAGGTTGGCAGGCTTCCGCAGCCTTTGTCTGGTTGTTTTAGGCCAGTGGGTTTTGTATGCTTGAAATGTGAAGTGTAACTGAGTGATAATTCTCTAACATCAGCTGAGTGAAGTGTCACTTATAGGATGATTCAGGTTCGAGTCCGGTTCAGGCCATAGTGATTGCGGGTTCCCTTGCCTTCCCGAAATCACTACAATAAGCCACTCACTGTAAGGCATGTCAGGTTCCCGTCTCGTTATTTCCAGAATGTTCCATAAGTTGCCGTCTCCAATGAAGTCTCTGTGAACGAGTTACTATGCCTAATACCAATTAAAATATATGTATATAGAATTCATACTTGAATTATTTAAATCCGCTGTTTCTTCACTGGCAATTCAGACAAAATTTCACATAGCTAAGAGAATTTTATATCATTAAAGGGGATTAGGCCTGTCATCTTGGATTTTTCCAACTTTTTTGCTATAATTATGATTTCATACTATTTATCCCAATTTTTGGCATATCAATGCATAAATCATATATCCCAGACCTTCTATACCTTGTGGCAAACACGTATTTACTAACTGGCTCTAGTCTGTAAGCGCCGCGAGAAAATAACTAATTATTTCACGCCGACGACTACAACTACAATGATAATCACACCATTTCATAAGTGTTGACTTCAACATGTAGCCAAAGATAAGTCCTATGTTATGATAAACCAAAAAATTTAGTTTGGAAGCTTTATTGCAAGTGGTATCAAAATACAGTATGTCCATAGAAGAATGCCTCAGTTATAAAATTTAATAGTATCAACTGTAAGCGTTGTAGAGTGTTGGTTCAAGGTCACAAATAAAGAGTAACTAAAACTAGTTTAGATAAGCGTATGCGCGAATACTCCTTTGTTGTTTTCTCGCTTGCAGCGCGAAAGAATGGCTTTTTCTCCAATTAGCAGAGGGTGAACCTGTAAACTTTATTTGGCAACATGATGGAGCCCCTCCCCAATGGAATCTCTTTGTACGAGAGTGGATGACCGTCGAAGTCCCTGACTGTTGGATTGGTAGTAATGGTAGAGACGACAGAGCTCTTTTTCGCTGGCCTCAACGTTCACCTGACATAACGCCATGCGGTTTTTTTTTCCTTTGAAACTTCATAAAAGATCGTGTCTACGTTCCGCCGCTACCTAATGATTTGCCAGAGTTGAGAGACAGAATATAAGAAACTATTGCTTCCATTTCCCCGGACTTGTTAACCAAGTGTGGCAAGAATTAGACTTTAGGTCGGATATGTGCCGTGTAATTAAAGGTTCACATATTGAACATTTATAATAAAACTAATTTAGTTTACCTTCAATTTTATATATGATTTGTTGTAAATCAAACTGTTATAATATGCCATTGAAACTCGGACTTTATTTTATGGACACACTATATTTTGATATTGCAAGATGGCGAGGCCTATTACCCTTAAATGGTTCCGGTGAAGCGATTTATTACTGGCTTGTTCTCATATTACTCTTGTACATCTTAAGGCTCGGTTCATGGCATGTTGCATATTTCATATTCCTGTTTAGGGCTTTTTTACCGTTAGTCTACGACAATGGTTGTCTTGCGTTTTATGTTTTATTTCAAATATTGTCAAAATATATTGATGTTTACTCAGATTTATCCTAAAGTAGTAAAAGACACACATATGTTCATAATTATGATCCCATACGTAATGTTTAACAGTTCTAATAATAATACTATCTGGTGAGATAATTTGTAACCCAACAGCAAATGCATGAGAACTTTCGGGATAAAATTGCAGCAAAATCCCTTAATTTTTATAAATGTAAAATAAGACATAGCTTATTTTTCATGCGAGAACGAGCCTTAAAGAGTGAATTCATTGTAAATGTATTTTTCTTTTGCAATTTCCTTCAATTAAAGGCATTGCGGCAACTTCGCACTGCCTTCAATTAAAGGCACTTCGCACACGTTAGAGTAGCGTTTTTTTTTAAAAACTCGAAAAGCGTTGTGTTATGTTCCGTCAGGCACGCGAGACCGTTAACACGGTGCAAATTGCCTGTCGGCTGGTTTAAGGGCTGTAATTTGGCGGCGTGAAAACGCCCTTGTTTGGGGGAAAGGTTACGGCTTTCATTTCGCACTTGGCGCGAACGCTTTCCTCCGTCTCCAGGCACTTAGTTTCCCCTCGTTCGCCCTCTGTTTATTAAATTCTTCTCTCTTGGGAATACTTTACTTCCAACCCCCCCCCCCCCCCCCTTTTCTCCTTTCTTTGCTACCCTGTTCTCTGCCTAATAGCGAACTGCATACGAGTAAGCTATAAGACGCCGCCGTTTCAAACCAACCTTACAACAGATCAAATTAACCGTGCAACGAAATTGTCTTTTTTTTTCTGTGTGTGAACATTGCCTGTGCCGGCAATTCGCAGGGCGGGTTGCGTTCGCCGCGCGCTCAGGCGCACGGCACATGGCGACATTACAAACGGAGACGCAGTCCCCCCGTAACAACACTGTTACATTCAGAGCGGTAGAACGGAAAGCAGCGGATTCCGTGAACAGTTTTCCGAAACTCCTTTCAACTGAGGATCATTTCGACAACGGGAAAGCCCAAGGCCAGCTTACGCAGTCAGGTAAAAAAAAAAAAAAATACTTAGGATCCATTTCGTCTATCCTCGAACGCCGCGTTTTCGAAATGCATTGGGTTTTTATTCCCGGTGGAGCGTATACGCAAACGCTGCGTTTTGTAAACTGGAACGCTGGTAGTTACGATGCGCCGTATATTATCGTTTCCTAATAGCAATGTGTTGTACGTTACCTTGTATTCATAGCGCTGCGATCCGCCGCGCCCACGCAGGGTTGCCAACACTGCCCTTCCCTCCAAGGTCACTGTCAAAGTTTCACATGCTTGATGCTTGGTTTGGAATTGTGCAGAGAAATAAGCCGGTGGAGCATCAGAAAATTTGATGTTAAATGTTTTATTTACGAGATAAAATTTAGGCCATATATTTAGAATACCGTCTCTGAAAACTATAAAATCAGGAAATTTAGGAATAAAAAATGGTTGGTATAACTGCTTGGAAATAACGCCAACATAGCTGCCAATAACGTTCGCGCATTTAAATGCGTGAATCAAATAAATTAGTCTAAGCGATTTCTTTGCAGGTTCATCAAATGGAGCAATATTTTCCTTTGCCTCAAGTCACGACTGTGTACGTGGACCTAAGATTCACTAAAAGTATCTTAAGTCCCTGTCACACAGTCAAACTTTCGCTCACAACACCTTACAATATGCTTGGTCAAATAATGTTGGCTGGTAATGACGTCACTAGCGCAGTCATGTTTTGTCTGACAAGTTGAATGATTTGAGTTTCCATAACATATTTTTCATATTGGACGGGTTCTAAAATATGTTGGATACTGGATGGAATCAGCCAATCAGAATCGTGCCCAGCGAAAACGGTAATGGCGTCCGTTTCCATCTCAATGAATGAAACTGGCCTTAAACACAAGGGCGATGATAGAGTTTACAAAGATGAAATAACTGAAATAATGCTAATATGAATGTGGTTTGAAAAATAATTTAGAAATTCAATCAATTAAACACTATCCAGAAGCTCAGTGGTCTGAAATACTTTCTATACTATCTATATAAATAAAAATGTAAATGTTCGTTTGAACAAAATAGTTAATCTCCAAAAGTACTTCACCGATTGCTTTGAAATTTTGACACAATGTTGCATTCGTATACGCGCGTGTTTTTTATGTAATAAAAAAATAAATACTTAAAAAAATTAATAAAAAAAGAGCGCGTGTATCTCAGTACACGTGATAGAAGTAAATCTTCTTTGGCAATTAGATCCTCGACTCGTAAGTGCTCTCTTTATATCTCTTTGGCGGCAGAAACGTTACAATAAAATTTTTCATAAAACGTTCCATTAAAATTCGGCCTTTAAATTGTAATGAAATTTGTTCTCTCTTCGTGGCCAAAGAATTTTCGCTTGGTTGCGAAATTAAACATATTAGAAACGTGTCCTTTCTTTTATTTTTATCTTTCTTTTCTTAACCAGACTGAGCCACAGCAACGCGTGGCCGGTACAGCTGGTTTAAAAATGCAGTTCAGCTCCAACTTGAGAAACGTATTCTGTCGTGATGAACCGGCAGCCAAAGTTTTTCGGTCGGATTCGGAATATGAAAAAAAAGGAGGGGGGGGGGAGTAAACGAATATTTGAACGACCGGTCGGAAAT